>NC_138372.1:53773785-53895708 GCF_054177405.1 Leptonychotes weddellii
GTCCAGTGTGTCATTTAAAGTCTTTATTTCCTTGTTGATCTTTTGCTTAGACGATCTGTCCATTTCAGTGAGGGGGGTGTTAAAGTCCCCCACTATTATTGTATTGTTGTCGATGTGTTTCTTTGCTTTTGTTATTAATTGCAGAATTATTCCTGTTTTGATGTATCTTCTTGGACATAAGAAGTCCCTTCCCCCCACCCAATTAGAACTAGCAAAGGAAATGTATTTGTGAGTTGTGAAGCAGATGGCTTAGAACTAAGGCTTTTTTTTTTTTTTTTCAGTGTAGCATTGTTTGTGTCAAAATCCAAACTACACTAGTTTTAACATTTAATGACTAAGAATATTCTACAAAATACTTTATCTAAATGGTTATTTAAGGTATTTCATTTATAAGATTATTCATAGATAATAGATAATACCGGAAGGCATTTTAGAGTTAACCCATTAATAATTTGAGATTAACAAGATCTTGATTTATATGGAATAATAGATGGAAATTCTGGCAGAGCTGTTACAAGAGAGAATTATACAAATTATAACATTTGTTTTTAGAATAGACATAATACATTTAAATACTGGTATCTAGTTATGATATTTTCAAAAAAAGTAAATACTCTAGACTGTTTCTTAGGAAATATCTGAATAATCACCAGTGTATGAACAAACTTATAGATAATTAAATTTAAAAAAATTTACCTGGAAATGTTGGAAGCACAGAAACATAATTTGCAAAGACTTCATTTATATGTCCTGACATTGTATGTCTTTCTCATTAGATGCCTTTATTTTTCTTATTGATTTTTTTTTCTTTTTATAGATAGATACTTTAAAATGTCTCTTGTATCTCAGCTGGGTGTACAAAGAACACAAGGATGTCTTTTCCACTGTAGGCCATTGTTCTAACTACATGTCAGAACAGGAAGGAAAAGTTGAAGGTATCACCTGAAGAGGGTACGGGGTGTAGAGAGTTGACAGGAAGTCTTGTCTTATAAGAGCTATATTTCCTATAAAGTTGAAATCAAGATCTGTATATAGATATAATTCTTTCAAAATTCTTTATACAACATTTTGTAATTCAGACATGATTAGAAGAAAGCTGTATTCAGTTTCTGTACTATTGAAATATAGTAAGTATTTCTGAGGGACTGACAAAACTTTTCCCATTGTATTGTATGCTTTTTTAAAGATTTATTTATTTTGGAAAGAGAGCGAGTGAGCAAGGGGGGGAGGGGCAAAGGGAGAGGGAGAGAGAGCCTCTTAAGTAGATTCTCTCTGAGCTCAAGCCTGGCGGGGGCTCCACCCCAGGACCTTGAGATCATGACCTCAGCTGAAACCAAGAGTTGGTTGCTTAACCCACCCTGCCACCCAAGTACCCCAGTGTATTCTATTTTTATGGAATTTTGGAACAGATATTTTTATTCTGTACCTGGCTAAGTATGAAGAGCTTTGTTATATTATGAACACTAATTCTTTCTGAAGGAAAAAATTACTTTAATAATTTGCCATGATAATGCAGCAAAATTGGACATGCCCAATTTGACTTTAGAAAGAGTATATTTAGAGAGGCATAAAAATGGTGAGTATGATAAAGTCCACCTTCTAATAATAATCTTGATTCCAACAATCTAACATCAACAGAATGCTACCCTAGACCTTGAATATTTCCTATATGAGAAAAAGGTATCATTCACAATTACAGAAGTGTAGTTTCTTCATTTTCAAAATGTATGCCTTTGAAGTTAAAGACTTTAAACATCTCCTTTAGTCTTCCTGTGAATCTGGAAGATAGCCAGAAATTGCCTGTAGGTTATCTTTAAGTAAATTTCTAAATAATACCAGAAAATATATTACTTTATGTACTTGCTAATATTTGACTCTAAATTTTTATTTACATATCAAAAATTGTGTCCAAAACTTCTTTAGAAGCTATAGTTTAGGGTTGCCTGGGTGGCTCAGTCGTTAAGTGTCTGCCTTCGGCTCAGGTCATGATCCCAGGGTCCTGGGATTGAGCCCCACATTGGGCTCCCTGCTTAGCAGGAAGCCTGTTTCTCCCTCTCCCACTCCCCCTGCTTGTGTTCCCTCTCTCGCTGTCTCTCTGTCAAATAAATAAAATTTTTAGAAAAAAAGAAGCTATAGTTTAAAATGAAAAAAAGGTGAAATATTATTCTGTGGAGCCATTCAGAAATCTAACTTTTAAATAGAATAACCACCCCTTCCACATACTCATCATCCAGCTTTAACAACTTTGCCAATTTTGTTTTATTTACCGCCCACTTTTGTTTTTAAGCTAAAATATTTTAAAGAAAATCTCAAAACACATTATGTTATTCCACCTATAAAGAGTTCAGTCAGTATGCTTCTTCAATTGATAAGGACTTTTAGGGGCACCTGGGTGGCGCAATCGGTTGAGTGTCCAACTCTTTGTTTCAGCTTAGGTCATGATCTCAGGGTTGTGAGATCGAGCCCCAAGTCAGGGTCTGCGCTCAGTGTGGAGTCTGCTTGAGACTCTCTCTCTCTCTCTCCCTTTCCCTCTGTCCCTCCTGATTGTGTTCTCTCTCTCTAAAATAAAAAATCTTTAAAAAAATTGATAAGGGCTTTTATTTTTAACATAATTGCCATTCAGTTTTTATACTTTACATAAATAAAAATGATTTTCTCAATGTTTAGATGTTGAAAAATAACAAATCTTCTGAAAAGTTGTAAGAATAGTGCAATGAACACCTGCATAGATTCCCTTTATTTAGATTCAGCAAATGTTAAAATTGGCCATATTTGCTTTCTCTTTTTCTCTCTTGCTCAAAGTGTGCTCTCTCTCTCTCTTCACACACCCCCCCCACACACATTTTATCTTCTGAAAGCATTTAGGCATTAATTACAGACATCACCATACTTTGTCCCTGAAGACATCAACCTGTACTCCTAAGAAGCAGGCATTCTCCTATAT
Source organism: Leptonychotes weddellii (assembly GCF_054177405.1). Classification (NCBI taxonomy): domain Eukaryota; kingdom Metazoa; phylum Chordata; class Mammalia; order Carnivora; family Phocidae; genus Leptonychotes; species Leptonychotes weddellii. Next base: position 53,776,730 of record NC_138372.1, read on the forward strand.
AACCTCAATACAATGACCACAGACAGCAAATTTAACATTAATATGATAAAATTAAATAATATACAATCTATATTTGGTATATCTCAATTGTCTGAAGACTACCCTTTATAGCTGTTTATTTTATTCTCACTCTAGGAGCCAAGTAGTCAATCAAGGATCATACTTGGCACTTAGTCTCCTTTAATCTAGAACATTTCCCAAGGTTTTTGTTTGTCAGTTGGTTTGTTTTGGTTTGGGTTTTCTTGATATTGAAGTTTTCAGATAGTCTAGGACAGAAAAGGGAACCCTCCTGCACTGTTTGTGGGGATGTAAATTGGTACAGCCAAGGTGGAAAACATTATGGAGGTTTCTCAAAAAATTAAAAATAGAAATACCATACAATCCAGTAACTCCACTTCTGGGTATTTACCCAAAGAAAATGAAAACACTAATTCAGAAAGATAAATGCACCCCTATGTTCATTGCAGCATTATTTACAATAGCCAAGATATATAATGGAATATTACTCAGTCATAAAAGATAATGTCTTGAATCTTGCCATTTAAACAACATGGATGGACCTAAGTGAAGCAAGTCAGACAGAGAAAGATAAATACCATATTATTTCACTTATATGTGGAATCTAAAAACCAAAACAAACAACCTAAACAAAACAGAAATGACTCAGATACAAAGAACAATCTGGTGGTTGCCAGGGCAGGGAAAGAGGGGAGGATGGGAGAAATAGGGGAAGGGGATCAAAACGTACAAACTTCCAGTTATAAAATAAATAAGACAGGGGATGCAATGTACAGCATAGAGAGTATAGTTAATAATATTGTTATAACTGTGTGGTGACAGATGGTAGCTAGATTTATCATGGTGATCACTTTGTAATGTATGTAAATGTTGAATCACTAAGTTATACACCTGCAACTGGAATAATATTGTGTGTCAGCTACACTTCAATAAATAAAATGTGTTGTCTCATGATTATAGTTAACACCTTATTTTTTCAGCATGAATATTACATGGATGCAACACCTCATAAGATACATGTTAGCACTTGGAGTGACCATAGCCTAATGTATAGACTTGTTGAATCACTATGTTATGCACCTGAAACTAATACAGCATTATGTGTCAACTGTACGTCAATTAAAAAAAGATACATGATGTAAATTTGTTCCATTATTGGTGATAATACTTTTTCTCATTTGGTTAAGATTGTGTTCCCCAGATTTCTCCATTGTAATTTTTCCCATTATAATTATAGGTAATATGTGGAATGAAACTTCAAGAAATGTGAACATCCTGCTCCCCAGAAAAGTTTCACTCAATTGTAACTGTATTTATTATATTATCTTATACCCAGTCTGTGTTCCAAATTTCCCATTTGCCTCATAAGTATCTTGAGTTGTTTTGTTTGAGTCATGATCCAGGCAGGGTTTAGATGTTTTGTTTCATTTTGGTGTGTCTTAATTTTCTTTTATTCTCTAACAGTCCCCCTTCCCACTTTCCATACTCCATTTCTCTTGTCATAACTTCCATTGCTTTATTAGAGAAGTTGGGTCAGTTGCCTTGTAGAGTGATCATTTCCTTGTGTTGTATTCAACTTGATCTTCTGTTTCCCATATCAATTGGTAAGCTGTAAACTGGTTTTGAGATCTTGATGCTTGACTAAATTCCATTTCGGATTTTTAAAGGTACGTAATTTAAAAGTGTTGCTGAGAACTTTTCTATATGTCTCTTAAAGGAAGAATCTTTTTTTTTTTTTAAAGATGTTATTTATTTATTCATGAGAGACAGAGAGAGAGAGAGAGAGAGAGAGGCAGAGGGAGAAGCAGGCTCCCAAGGAGCAGGGAGCCCGATGCGGGACTGAATCCCAGGACCCTGAGATCATGACCTGAGCCGAAGGCAGACGCTTAACCATCTGATCCACCCAGGCGCCCTCTTAAAGGAAGAATCTTAATTGATTTTATTCTGCAGTGGTCTGACCAAAACCAACATGATTGTATCTAATAACTATGAATTCACCACTTGTGTGGAAAATGCCATCACTTTCAGGCTGAATCCACTGTCTAAGTAATGGGACAAGTTTTCAAATCAACATTTCCTTGCCCATAAGCATCTTACCAGAGCTTAGGACCAAAAATAGAGAGGAGACTAACAGAAAATATACCTATGTATGCAAGTTTAAGATTAAAAATGAGAAATCCTGAGCAACAGCTACCTTTGTCCTGTAAAAGTCTTATTTTCCCTTGTCCACATGGCACATGGAAGATGGAGAGGACTTTGAGAGCAAGACAGGAGGAATGTTCCTGTTGAGTAGCTATGTAACAACTAAAACTGTACTCCTTTTGTTTATATAGATATAATGCAATGGGTTTTTTTTTTTTAAATATATAGAATCATTAATTTTCAGGACAAAGGGGACAATGCTATTGGCCACTCAGTTTTTGCCTGAATTTCTCCCATGTAAGTGTGTACACTCCTTTCTGGTTGTTAGTTTATCTCAAAGGATACAATTTTTTCTTCTGGTCTCTTAAAACCTGTCTTCCTATATACTCCACATTTAGGTCCTACATAAGCTTTCTGTGAAAACTCAGAGTGAGTTCATTTTTTCATCTATGCGACAATCTGTAAATAATTGAAAAGCACAGCCCTAGCTCCTCCTGTCTTTTTAGAACACGTATAACCAGAGCTTCACCCAGAGAGCTGTCATATCACAAACTCAAATACCTATCGAGGCCAGGTTCTAGCAGGAATGTGTGAAGTTGGCCAGTCTAAGATGAAGAATTCATACTGTATCTAAAGAGTGTAGGCAGCAGCTCCCAGCTTTAGTGGATTGTCACCAAGGTGAAAATGTGGGACTTAATCCTGCCAGATCTTTTAATTTCCAAGAAAAACTAGAAACATGGTTTGTATGAGAAATCTCTTGACTTCTAAACATTAGCATACATTCTAAACTTCAAAGCACTGTGTAGTTCAGCACCGAGCAAACCAAATAAAATACATTTGTATGGTCAGATTCTGTTTGTCAACTGCCAGTTGTGATTTCTGTTTTAATCATTCTAAATGTGACAGATACCCAAACTTCTGGGCTTCTTCCTTTGGAGGTACTGTAATTCACCCATCACCTTCTTAAAGTATGGTTCATGGAGCTGAATTCAGTCATGTTCTGGTGCCCAGCATAAGACTGTCACTTCCATTAACTCAGTCTAGATTTTGTTCTCTTTTTGCCACTTCGTTTTATCGTTACCTCATTTCAGTGTGGTCTACTAGAATATCCAGATCCTTCTCACATCATCTGCTATTAAGCCATCTAGTGCCTCTGCAAATAGTTTTCTTCCTAACAGCCCAACACTCTATCCGTTCTTAAAATTTACCAGTTTGTTATTTTTAAACTTTCACATGGCAGTTGCATGTTTTTCTTTAAGTAAATATGCTTACCTATGAAGAAATAAAAGCTCGTAATGAGTTAAATCTGTACTATTGTTCTATGTGTAACTTAAGGAAGAAAGGTTGGGTGGGTGGTATGTTACATAAACATATCATTGGATAAGCAATGCTTTTCTCTTTCAGCTATTTAAAGAAGTGTAATAAACATTTTTGTAAGATAGAAACATGTTGTTGAATTTTGTATTTGGCAGAATAGACTGAATCTCATTCTGATTATCTGATATAAGCTATTGCAATATCCATTAAAAAGTCATTCTGGTAATGGCAACAAATGTGCAACTGTTGCTTCTTTTACAAACAATGAAATACTACTATAATAGTTGTTATTATCTCATTAGCTAAGATACCAAGCAGTTTTTGTTTTGTGTTTTAAAAAAAAACCAAAAACTGTTTCTAATTTAAGATCACTCTCCCCTGGATGCCAGTAGAAATTCTGACAAAATGAGTGGTTTTATTTTCTATATAGTTATGATTTATCACTTTGTTTACTATCTTCAATACGAATTTGATTTTTAAGATGGAATTAATGAAAAATAACATCATACTTCATTTATTTACTTAAAAGTTTATTTAAGTAATCTCTGCACCCAACATGGGCCTCTAAATCATGACCCTGAGATGAAGCGTTGCATGCTCTTCTGATTGAGCCAGCCAGGCACCCCAACATCATACATTTAAATATCACAATATGATTGACACCAACACCAATTTCTGGAGTTTTCAGTAGTGATTATTCTTTAATAACAACTACATTCAAAAAAGAAGGAGAAGAAGAAGAAGAAGAAGAAGAAGAAGAAGAAGAAGAAGAAGAAGAAGAAGAAGAAGAAGAAGAAGAAGAAGGAAGAAGAAGAAGAAGGAAGAAGAAGAAGAAGAAGAAGAAGAAGAAGAAGAAGAAGAAGAAGAAGAGGAAGAAGAAGAAGAAGAAGAAGAAGAAAGAAGAAGAAGAAGAAGAAGAAGAAGAAGAAGAAGAAGAAGAAGAAGGAAAAGAAGAAGAAGGTAGAGTCCTACCTTTTTTTTAAATTGGGACTTGAACCCACAACCCTGAGGTGAAGACCTGAGCTGAGATCAAGAGTTAGATGCTTAACTGACTAAGCCACCCAGGCACTCCTAGAGTCCTACATTCTTATTTCATGTTGCAAAGTTCAATTTTATTTTTAATTTTTGTTATTACATATTTGGTCATATATCTTATTGCAAAGTAAAATTGTGACATTATTTCACATTCTTTCTCTTCCCCTGTCTTCTTTTACAATCCATTGATGGGACGCCTGGGTGGCTCAGTCGGTTAAGCATCTGCCTTCCATTCCTGGGATTGAGTCCCGCATCAGGCTTCCCGCTTCTCCCTCCGCCTGCCACTCCCCCTGTTTGTGCTCTTCCCCCCCAGTCTCTCTGTCAAATAAATAAATAAAATCTTAAAAGAAAATAAAATCCATTGATGTTCAATATTGGGATTTTAATGGATGAAAATCTGATTATCTGGAATGATGAAATGTGTGATAATGAAACTACCCAACTAAAATTCTATTTAAGTTCTGAAATTTAAATTTTACTCCCATTTGTTGATATATTTTTCCACTTATCTAGAAACACAACCAAAGAGAAAGCACATTACTCCAAAAGAAGCATAATCATCGGCTCTATCAATGTTCACTCAAGGAAGAAAAAGTCACGTAGAAGTTGACTGCTATTTTATTTGTGTCTTTCTAAGTGTTCTACATTTTCAATAAAAATGATACTATGATTATGAAGATATTTTTATGTAAATCTAAATTTTATGTCAATTAGCAGTCAGGCTTATAAAAGAAGACCGAGGGTCTTAATATATATAATGTTATAATTGATGTGGGATTTATTCATATCACCTAGTTCATTATGTGTTTTTTTTTTTTTAAGTGTTGATAGGAAACTGCTCGCAAAAATGGACTTTGCTAGCATATGGTCAGAATAGGGTCTGCATGTATGCGCTTACAGGAAGCATATATTACCTTCCTGCACAGCATTTACTGTTGGCATTTTCACCCAAATATGTTAAAGTACTTTGTTGATGACTGGAACTGAAAACTGTTAAAGGCATAATGAGGCCAGATGCCAACTTCAAAGTAACAAGAATATAGGACACATTGAAAATTCTTGATTTTTTAAAGGTTAATTTTATGTCAAAGCATCATTCAATGGTTTCATTTAAAAGTAAAAACATAGGAAGTAGATTGTCCACTGTTGAAATCAGTACAGGAAATGTTTCCTCAGAAACCATTTAATGACTTTTTGGGGGGGAGGGGACACACAAACGAGAGTATGTGGGTCATTGCAACATATTGGGTGGTGTTATTGTGAAAATGACTGAAAAAAGGCAGAATGTTTCCATTTACTTTCAATCAGCAGCATTTGGGTAAATTGGAAAATTTCCCTGTTTCCAAACATAATGCCCCAAAACTTGGGAAGCCCTGAAATTTGGGCACTGGTTGAGTGTGCTTCCAGACAGAGGAGAAACAAATGATAGAGGCGCCACAGAGTTTAGCGCTCCTCTCTGTGTGGTCTGTGGGCCAGTTAACAACCAGAACGCAAGCTGAGAGCGGACATTTAAACACTTTTCCAGCACTTTAACGTTGCTGCTATTTCTCGGCATGGGATCAGTGGGCTGATTTGTGAAATCTATTCATAAAGTAATTGAGCTTATTTTCCGTATATCTTGCTTCATATTTTTACTCTGTTTTTGTCATTTTATTTATTTATTTATTTATTAAGATTTTATTTATTTATTTGAGAGAGAGAGAGAATGAGAGAGAGCACATGAGAGGGAGGAGAGTCAGAGGGAGAAGCAGACTCCCTGCCGAGCAGGGAGCCCGATGCGGGACTGGATCCCGATGCGGGACTCGATCCCGGGACTCCAGGATCATGACCTGAGCCGAAGGCAGTCGCTTAACCAACTGAGCCACCCAGGCGCCCTTTGTCATTTATTTTTATTGCATTTCACAAAGTAGTGGTGTGCAACAGATTCAAAATTAAAACACAACAAAAAAGATTCTTCACCACAGTTTTAGAAGCACTGAGCTGAGTGCTAGGTATTAACTTTTCAATTCGCATCTTCTTCCCAATTTAATTAAGGTGGATCATGTTAGGGATGGAGATGGAAAGTGCCAAGTGGTATTTTGCTGGGAATGGCCAGCAATCCCTATACCGGCGGATGAAATATGACTCCAAATCTTGTTGTGAAAGAGAGGAGAAGGCAAGGGGGTCAACGCTCAGAGACGAAGACCTTTTGCTCTTCTTTGCTCCCTCCTTTATCAGTCCTTCAGGATAATCACAAATCCTTATCATTGTTTCTCAAGCACGTGATGTGTGACAAGGGGGTCTTACTGAAACTGGGAGGATCTGTTTACCGGAATGATATGATATGCTAATCTGCATGTTCTACGGGTTCTGCTAAACATAGCCTAGGGCACAATGCTACTTCTCTTAGATCACAGGGCGGCTGTTTGGGCTAAGAAAGCTTGGGGGTGGGTATGTTCTGTGAATTGTGTAAGACTGATGAATCACAGACCTGTACCTCTGAAACAAATAATACATTATATGTTAATTAAAAAAAATTAAAAAAAAAAGCTTCAGGGAAGGCAACTCCCCTTGGCATTCCATGGGCAGAGTGGTTCTTGCAGGCCTCGGCCTTCCAAAGGCCCACGCCCTTCTCCGAAAGCTTCCCTGCCCTCAGCTGGGCCTCCGTGTGACATTTTTGCAAGCCACGTATTATGGCTGATTTCATGCTCTGCATTAACCCCAACAGAATCTGGAACAAAATTGATCTAGGTTCACTCTTGTCTCTATGACTCATAGCAGAGGCTCAGCTTTCTTATCTGTGTGGTGTCAGTAGTCTCTCTCCCAGGGTTGTTGTGAGGATCAAGAGAGGCAAGTCTCACAGAGTACCTGGCACATGGTAGGTGCTCAACGAGGGGAGAAATGTATATAATGTATATAATATAATAAATAATAATATTTATTTTTACCTTCCTTTCTCCCCTGAACACAACATATAGAGCTCAAGGTTTTTTAAATGAGTGGCTGAACTGGCTCAAATAATCCTGGTCAATCGTTTTTTACAAAAGTGTATTGATCTCTTAATAGCATCTTTTGGGGGGAGTCTTATGTTTTCTTGCTTTTATAAAACCTTTTTTAAAGATTTTATTTATTTATTTGTTAGAGAGAGAGCACAAGCAGCGGGAGCTGCAGGCAGAGGGAGAAGCAGGCTCCCCGCTGAGCAAGGAGCCCATCGTGGGTCTCAATCCCAGGGACCATGACCTGAGTGAAGGTAGATGCTTAACTGACTGAGCCACCCAGGTGTCCCTATAAAAAGTTTTGAGTGCAGATTGCTATGAATATACAGCCAAAGGAAAGATATAAATCTGTTAGATTTTTTCTTTATCTGCTGAGCCCTATAGGACAGCTGTGACAATGGACAAGGGGATAATATCATAAGCCATTATTATTACCTCTATGAATGAAATGATTTATAATGATCATGGAGAAAGCTGTGTGCTAATAATGAAGTCATTCTGCACAATTTGTAAAAGCCACATATGGTGATATACTACTTCCCACTGTTTTACATCTATTTGTAACTCAATTATCTTGTGCTATTATTAAGGGGGTTGTTTTGAGATTGAACAGTAACTGAGCTAAGCTATGGGGGAAAAAAAAAAAGAAAGGAAAAAAAGAAATTTGTAAAAAAATGCTTTTTGTTTATTCTGTCTCTCTCGGCAACCCAGAGATTTGAACAAGTAGTTTGTGTTTAGCTTCTAGATTAAATACAGTATTTACTTTCATTTTCTACTTGCATGTAGAAAAGTTTTTGTATCTGGCGCCATTAGTAGCTTGATTGCATTGTTAGATCCAGTCAAGGAATAAATTAAGCTCATTTGAGAAGAACATTTCTTGTCTGCTGCTAGGATACTGTTTCAGAAATTATCATTATGGTGGGTAACGACAACAAAAGTGTTAATGCCCTTAGCAATGTACCTCACTTACTTCCTCAAAGACTCCTTGGAAATCTAGGTAGCTGTATTTTCAATTCTTTTTTCTTGCATTTTTTTTTTTTTAGTTTAAACAGTATAATAAATACTAGTTTTCCTTTAATCTATTGTGTGTGTGCGTGCATGTGTGTTGTGCAATTAAGTTGCATACTTTTTAATAGTAGTTTAATGATAGTTACTTTGACAGTTTGAGAATTGATTTTGTTTTTTCTAATTTGCCTTTGTTTATAGTTATTTGATATCCTATCAAATTATTTGGCTTTGAAGCAAAACAATTAACAATACAGGGTTTGAATGATGTGGGAGTGCACTGGATAAATATTTCTTCGAAGAACATTGTAGCAGACTGAAAATGAATCAAACTAATCATTGGTGTCCTACATTCAGAATGCTGTTAGGAAATTATTCTTCATAGTAATACATTGTGTTGTTTTGGCTTCCATAACAAGTTGACTTGAGGGAATGTAACCAACTGTTATAAAAGGACCAATCATTGAAGATACTATCCTCTAAGCAGAAAAGAAAAATGTCTTAGTGGAGCCTTATGGTATTAACAATACTAGCTAAATAATGAAAAAATTCCATTCTCTAAATTAGAATACATCTACTAATTTTGTACTGTAGGAATGTTTATTAAGTAAAAATTTGCATAGGATCCCCCAAGAAGCAAAGGTGTTTAATACGAGACAATGTCAGTGATCTGCACCCATCATTAAAATAATTAAACAGATTAAACTTTGTAAGGCATTTAAATACTTACATATATTTATTTACAGCAGAGGAGAGGGAGAAACAGGCTCCCCGCTGAGCAGGGAGCCTCACACGGGGCTCAATCCCAGGAACTTGGGATCATGTACTGAGCTGAAGGTAGATGCTTATTAGACTGAGCCACCCAGGCGCCCCTGCTGTTGCCATTTTTGACCCAGACAGTCACAGTGCAGTTTAAGGCATTTTATTTAAATTAAGAACCTTTATTTTTTTAGAGCAGTTTTAGCTTCACAGCAAAATTGAGCAGAATATACAGAGAGTTCCTATAAATCCCATCTCCCCCTGATCACCCCCCCACACACACACACAATCTCTTTCTTTATCAATATCTTGCACAACCATGGTACATTTATTACAGTTGATGAACCTACCTTGACACATTATTATTACCCTATATCCATAGTTTACATTAATGTTCACTCTTGGTGTACATTCTGTGGATTTGAACAAATGGATAATGACACATATCCTCCATTGTAGTATCATATAGAATAGTTTCACTGCCTTAAAGATCCTCTGTGTTCTGCCTATTCATCCTTATCTCTATCCTAACCCTTGGCAGCCACTGATCCTTTTACTGTCTCTATAGTTTGGCCCTTTCCAGAATGTGATATAGTTGGAATCATACAGTACGTAGTCTTTTCAGATTGGCTTCTTTCACTTAGCAATATGCATTTAAGATCCTTCTATGTCTTTTCATGGAAGTTTTCAAATTTCTTTGAAAATAGCAAGGAGCACAATTGCTGGATCATATGTTAGAAGTATGTTTGATTTTGTATGAGACTATCTAATTTTCTTCCAAAGTGGATGTACCATTTTGCATTCCCATCAGCAATGAGTCAGAGTTCCTATTGCTCCACATTCTTGCTAGCATTTGATGTTGTCAATATTTTGGATTTTGGCTATTCTAATAGGCATATAGCGGTATCCCATTGTTTCAATGCTTAAAGCATTTTTAAAGGTTAATAATTTCAAAAGTTAAGACTCCCATAATAGAATGAACACCTGTCAAAAGATTTCCATGTCTAGAAAAGAAAGCCTTTTATTACAGTAAAATTTAATTATTTTACAGGAAATTGCTCTAAATATAGAATGGTTGGAAAAGTTACTAGAAGAAAAGGAGACTAAAAATTGTAGGGACTTATTATTATCAACCTAACTCCTTTTCAAATGCTTGGTCCTAGGGAAAAAAAGGTGCTTTTGGCTTTCATTTATCTGATTGTGACTATTGGTAACTGATGTAAATTGAAATTTAGTACTGGAATAAAAAGAGTAATAGAGCTTCTTAATCAGGCAACATGTAATTATTAACCAGCTAGTCCTTTGGCTAGAAGCAAAACAAGGAAACTAGCATCCTGAACTTATTTTTTTCATTCAAGAAAAAGGTTCATATTGGGTTAACAAAATGCAATTACATTTTATAGCTATAAAATTATTTCAACAGGACCATTAATTGCCCTCATGATATAAGAGGTAAAGTTTACCGCTAGCAACAGCTTATTTTGTAATTATCACATGGGAGCATTTTTCCTAAATTCTAATTTCAATAGATATTGGTTTAATTTATCAGAATTTTCCATTATTGTGTTTTTAGGTAATGCATTAAGTCATTACTCAAACACAATGGTGTCTGAGTTCTTATGTATTACAAACTGAGTGAGCAGATAGAAACAAAATTATATCTCGTTCTAGTGAAAATGACAGCAACATTTTTTTTTCTAATAGCATCCTACAGGAGGCCCAAACTGATTTGCACTCTGCTCTCTATTTGTGTAGTTAATTAATCCAAAAGAAGGATTTATTAACTTGAATTTTTAAAGTCCGTTTAACTTTAATTTTTAGAGTCTTTCCTCTTTAAGATTGCATATTATTTAACAGACAAAAGTGAAAGCAGTTGCCGTAAGGAAACTAAAATATACTTAGTAAGAATAGTTATTAACATATGCCCAACTATGAAAACTTGTCGCTTCTTTTACTCTCTCTCCCCCTCTTCTCTTTCTCTTTAAATATAGATATATAAGGGTGAGGACAATAGAAAGGGAATGAAATTGGATGTTGTATTAGTCTCCTATTAAGGCCGTATCAAATTACCACAAGTGCAATAATACAGATTTATTTCCTTATGGTTCTGGAGGTCAGAAGTCCAAAATGGGTCTTACTGGGCTAACATCAAGGTTTAGCAGGACTGCCTTCTTTTCTGGAGGCTCTAGGGAAAAAGCTACCTTCTTCACTTTTTAAATAACATTAAAATGAGACTACAAAAAGGAATTATCTATTTGGAGGATATTTTAATACAGTATCTTGCCTTAAAATTATACTTTTACCAAAGGTCATGATTAGACAAGATGAATGAGATTCAGAGGTGGGACATTGGTACTCTGGTTTTAAATTTAAAATCATTTTAGATTTGATCCCTTAATAAAGCTTCAAATACACATTCTCCCATCTCAAGTTATTGATGGGATAAACTCAGTGACCCTTCTGAACCATATTCTTCCTGCAACCTGAAATCTTGTAAGTGAAAGTTCCTTGTTTGTATTCTCTGTAGATGTTGACCTGAAAAGTCACACATAATGGAAGCGTTGCTGAAGTAGTAACCCTGTAATTTTTATAAAATTTCAGCCAATAGTTTCCTGATATCAGCAATAGATTCAAAAGATAGACAAGAACAAGTGACTCTCCCGAAATCCCATGACCTCGATAGAGTGTGAAAGTAATGAATGCATTCCTCAAGAGGGATGCGTGGTAGAAGTGCCAATAGTTGCAATTTGCCCGAGGGCTCTCAGTAATAGGAAGTTACATTGATTCAATACCTAAATGAAATTAATTGATGTCTGTTTATCAAATAGGGTAAATGTAATGAGTTTCGTGTAAATGACAATTCGTACACAGATTTGACACAGATGGTTCATGCTCTCGTATATTTCAGTGACTCCTAGCAGTCACTGTAATGTCCTAGAGTTTTAAGATTTGCAAATAGGTTGTTTTAAAAGTAAAATGCAGGAAGGTAGTATACAGTGATGGTTGAAAGCACTGACTCTGAAATCTGGTCACCTTGTTTTAAACCGAGTTCCACCCATCAGTCATGGATAGGTTGTTTCATCTGTCTGTGCCTCGGATTCCCCATTTGCAAAATGGGCAAAATAACAGTCTTAATGTCATTGGGTTACTGTGAAGAATATATGAGAATTAAGTGTGAAATATGTAGCAAATAGCCTACATTCGATAAACATCCCAAAATATTAACTACCATTACTCTATAGAAGTTGACCTTATTGTAGATGTTTTAATCTAGATTATATGATATGCAAACTCATGCTCAAGGAAAAAAATTCATAAATTTGTCTTACAATTAAGGAAGTCCAAGAAAAGGAAGTAGATTTTGTTATATCCTTGTTGTAAGCCAACATCAAGTTTTAGCCTTCAAACTTTAAGAAAAAAAGCATGGTTTTGTTAATTGGAAATCTTATGTAAAAATACTCAAAGAAGTCATCAAAAAGACATAAGATGTTCTAAAATTTTAATAACCAAGTGTGTGTGTGACAGACTTTGAAAAGTTCATTTTATTAAACTTTGACTTTTACGCTAAATTTAACTTTCACTTAAAAACATGTTTGCTTACATAAATTGACTTTAAGTAGTGCCATCAGTACATTCCTTCTGATGCCAGGAATAAATATTTTTAACACTTAAAAGTGGATCAAAATAGGAAGTAAGATTCACTGAGACCAGCTTCTAGTGTGAATGGTTTTCCAAGTACATGTCCCCTGCCTATTCATCATATCAGGAAGTCAGTGAATGGAGACATCTGCTGGTAGGGGTTAGACACCAATATCTGGGCACTTCAGCAGAATGTACTGGAAGATCTGAAGTGGAGGAAATGGTCGCTTTAGTGTAAATTATTCCCAGCTATGGAATGAGTTGCCCAGATGCTGTCTTTGTGTCTTGCTCATCCTTTCCATGTCTTTTGATTGAGCTGTAAATCTTATTCCCTCATCTATCATGGGGATTGATTCTCTTTTATTGATTTATCAGTTTATGTTATTTTTTTTTTAAGATTTTATTTATTTACTTGAGAGAGAGAGAGAGAGCATGAGTGGGGGCGGAGGCAAAGAGAGAGGGAGAAGCAGGCTCCCCACTGAGCAAGGAGCCTGAAGTGGGGCTCCATCCCAGGACCCCAGGATCATGACCTGAGCTGAAGGCAGACACTTAACCTACTGAGCCACTCAGGCACCACCCGCTCCCCTCAGTTTATGTTTTTAAATGTCTTTTCTTCATACTATACTTCTATGAAGGCATATGTGATTAATTCCATTGCTGTTAATACATGGTTTCCTTAAAACATAGGGTAAATTTACAGTCAGGAAAGAATGAAGTCTTAGTACTAGTATAATGCAGTTTGTACAGGGAGCTGTGATTTTTAGCCTCTTGGTCCATGATGAACTTGAATTAGGCTGGGTTTCTCAGACTCTGCTCCCTGTATGATAGGTAGCGATGGAGCCTGGTGCTTCGATGAAGAGAAAAATAAATAAAAGGATGTGGGAGAGAAGTTATGACAGAAATTCTTTCTCCTCATTATCAGCAAACTGCTTTACAGGGTTGTACTGGTCTAAACACCGGAGAGAAAGGGCACGTTATAGAGTTATCATGATACTGCATGGGGTTGTCGATGAGTTTTTACCACAGGTTACAAGACCACATAGTATGCTTTTCCTTAAATATGGCTATTATTTCCTGTCTTCATGGAGTACAAAATGTGGCTTTTATCTGCCATGGCATGTCTTAACCTATGAGCTGGAAGAAGAAAATATGTTCTTTGAATTGTGCATCCTCCTGATGAAATTGTGGCTGCCAACCTAAAGTTTTTGTTGTTATTATTGGTCATTTTTAGTGACAAATGAAACCTCCCTTGGGAAAATTTAATAGTGCCTTGGGTCTGACCAGCAAATGTGATTGCAGAATATGGGACTGGAAGAAGTATCTTTACATTAGGTTGATATTGTAAAATCAGAGCTGAATTAATTATGCAGTCTTGGGATGAAAATACTCTTGATGTGTGAGACTTCCAAAAAGACTTGCTTTCTGTTATTTATCTGTTATGTGACTAGTACTCCAGTTTTTAGCTCACTGAACTCATGAGAAACAATTTCAGGCCTATTTATGACAACATGGATGGACCTAGTGGGTATGATGCTAAGTGAAATAAGTCAGACAAAGAAAGACAAATACCATATGCTTTTATTTATATGTGGAATCTAAAAAAAAAAAAAAGCCCAAACAAACAAACAAACAATCAAAGCCAAACTCTTAAATACAGAGAAAAAATTGATGCTTGCCAGAAGGGAGTGAGTGCGGGATGGGCAAAAAAGATAAAGGGGATTAAGAAGTACCAACTTTCGGTTATAAAATAAGTCATGGAGATGAAAAATACAGCATAAGCAATATTGCCTATAATATTGTATAATGTTGTATGGTGACAGATGGTGACTATGCTTATTACGGTGAGCAATGAGTAGTGTATAGAATTGTTGAATCAATATGTTGTACACTTGAAACTAATAAAACATTGTATTTCAACTATACTTCAATAATAATAATGAAACAACTTCGGGCCAAACTTTTTTCCTTAGCTTACTATGTCAAGCTTCACCTTATTATCTTCAGTAATGTTTCCAGATATTATACAGGACTGCTTGACCTATGTCAAAACATGGCATTTCATGAATAATATTCTATCAACGTAAAAATAGAGGGATTGCTCAATTTATGTCTCATTTCTCCTTGTTCTTCTGAATACCAATTCAGCTCATCTCAGACAAACCTAATTATTATCTGTTGTATGCAGTTTTCTCAACCTGGGTTCCTTTCTTTAGCTGCTGAATACTTTTCCTTCATTTATCCAATTATGTTTTCAAATGTACACGGTGTACGTCAGGTAACAACACACTCGATAACGCTAATTTATTGACATTTATAAGGAAAATGCTTTTTATAATGTACTTCCACGGTAAAGCTGGATATGTCACATGCTTTGTTGGTTTTTTTGTTTCAATACATTTTCACCATAGCTAGGGTGACCATATAATTTATCGTCCATAACAGAACATTTTGAGTTTGAAAGAGGAAGTTACTGGTCATTATGCCAGGTCAATAGATACAAACTGGGCCTGTCCTGGGAAAACTATGTCCCGTGGAGCAAATCCCGGCCACCACCTGTTTTTGTTTTTGTTTTCATTTTTTTAAAGATTTTATTTATTTGACAGAGAGAGACACAGCGAGAGAGGGAACACAAACAGGGGGAGTGGGAGAGGGAGAAGCAGGCTTCCCGCGGAGCTGGGAGCCCTACGCGGGGCTGGATCCCAGGACCCTGAGATCATGACCTGAGCTGAAGGCAGACCCTTAACGACTGAGACACCCAGGCGCTCCCACCACCTGTTTTTGAATAATAGACTAAGAGTGATTTTTTTCATTTTTTGATGGTTGGAAAAGATCAAGAGAAGAATAATATTTCATGGCATGTGAATTTATACACAATAATTTGTGTCCATAAATAAAGTTTTATTGGAACACGGTCACATCAAATCATTTATATATCGTGTATGGCTGCTATCATGCTGCAATGGCAGAAACACCACATATTGCTTAGAATATTACTGTTTTAATCTTTAGAGGGAATGTGTACTGACCCCTGAGGCAGAGGAATCCTAACCATAGCCCAATTTAGACCATTCATTTCAATTGGACCAGACCTTTCTTTTCTAATAGTGCTGGGTAAGTGGCATGTCTACAAATTTGTACGTATTATGATAATAAGTATTATAATGCTGATGTAGACGGTGATGTGTCTGGGAATATATTTACCTACCCTGTAATTTCCTATTGAGTAGAGACTCTTCCAGGTCACATTTTCGGCTCCATCATGGTATCTGCTAGTCTTTTAGTCCTTCGACAATACACCTTTGCATGTAATTTTTCAAGTTGTTAATTTGGTTTATGGATTAAAACTAGGTTTTTCTTCAAGAACCAGACCGCTTTCATTTTTTTTCTGACAAAACATTATCAGGCAACCTTGAAAACAACTTTGAGTTTTTGTCTGAGTGCTTTTAAAAGTGTGGGGTAGAGCGATATTTTAAAATAACCTCATTCTGTCTCTTTGGTATTGAATTAAAGGAGTTACAGGAATTCTATCTCATTGTCCAATAGGCCAGATAAATTTCTCCTTTAAAGCGAGTCATTTATCTGTTGGCTAATTAACAAGTCATGTGCTCTCATAAAAGTTGACACCATTGGTTCATTTATAGCCTTGTTGTCGATTAAGTTTACCTGAACTGTGTGCTTACTAAGACGATTTACCACCTTTCAGGTCAAGTTGGATATGTCAGTAGGCACATGTAGAATATTTTGAGGAACTATACAAAATATAAAAACCAGGTACATCTAGAAATTTAAATTAATTGGAACTTAAATTACCAGTAGAATAACAGCAGATATATGGTTCTTGTACCTTTTGTTTACTGATTGGATATCTACATGGTAACTCTTGTGAAACACGGTGCAGCTAGCAGATGGCAACCAGTTTGAAAGAGGAAGTTATTGGTAATTATGTCAGGTCAATAGATACAAATTGGGCCTGCCCTGGGAAAATTATGTCCCATGAAGCAAATCCCGGCCACCACTGGGAGCTAGAAGCCTGTGGGGAGTGAGGTCTGAATTAGTATTCTCCTGGCACCAAAAATGTGCCATTCATATCTTCTCATTTATAACACTAGTTACATATAATAATTCTAGGTTTTAGTTTTAAAAAGAACCCTTCATGTATAGGGTACTGTAGAACAATTCAGTTCAGATGTCAAACCTAATTAAAACCTATCTCAGAATTCATTAAAATCTGGCTCAACTGTTTAACAACTCTTACAGCAGTGCACCTTTAGATGAAAAACACTGCACCCTCCACTTTTCCCCCTTTCAGGCTTTGTTGTGTAATTAATAGAAACCATTAATTTGGAGGGATGGATTAAAAATGGAATAAATATTATAGGCTTTGTGTAATTCTCTAAAGGTTTTCTATGCCATAATCAAGGTGAAGAAAAAATGCTTATTGCAAATGTCCTGAGCTGACAGAACTATATATTTGGAATCATTAAGTCTGTGGTAACTAGTGAAAATAAAACGTATAATGAGGATAAAATTAAATGGATGATAGAATCCAGGCTTTAATGACTAGAAGAAAAACAAATGTCCGCAGACAAAAGCCCGACTACAGTGGATATACCTTAGTCCATTTAGGCAAATTACCTTAAACTGGTGGCTTAAGCAAAGAACGCTTATTTCTCATGTTTCTGAAGCTCAGAAGTCTACCGTCAAGGTGCTGACAGATTCAGTATCTGGTCAGAGCGGCTTCCCAGTTCATAGACTTCAGTCTTCTTGCTATGTGCTCACATGTTGAAAGGGCCAAGAGAACTCTGTGGGGTCTCTTTTAGGGTATTAATCTCATTCATGAGGGCTCCACTCTCATAACCTAATCACCTCCCAAAGGCCTCACTTTTTCATACCACTACATTGGGTATTAGTATTTCAACATATGAATTTGGAGGGGGAAGGACACAAACTGTCAGTCCACAACAGGGTGATAATAACCCTAAGGTGGTTCACAATGAAGCTATTGTCTTAGGTCACCTATTAGATATTAAAACTAATAATGAAGAGGTTAAAATAATAATTGCAGGTTAAAACAAAGAATTACCTAAGTTACTCCTTTAAAAATATATGGACAGGGGCGCCTGGGTGGCTCAGTTGGTTAAGCAACAGCCTTCGGCTCAGGTCATGATCCTGGAGTCCCGGGATCGAGTCCCACATCGGGCTCCCTGCTCGGCAGGGAGTCTGCTTCTCCCTCTGACCCTCCTCCCTCTCATGCTCTCTGTCTCTCATT
The DNA here is from genome assembly GCF_054177405.1 of Leptonychotes weddellii. NCBI lineage: Eukaryota > Metazoa > Chordata > Mammalia > Carnivora > Phocidae > Leptonychotes > Leptonychotes weddellii. Next base: position 53,794,889 of record NC_138372.1, read on the forward strand.
CTCTCTGTCTCAAATAAATAAATAAAATCTTTAAAAAAAAATATATGGACAAATCTTACTACTTGTTGATTTGTCCTGGGAAATCTCCATCAAGGAATTCTAGAGATAGACTTGTAATATTTTAGTTCCTGCTCTCAGTTCTATCTTTAGCCATCAGGAAAAATCTATTTGTATGTGGAGCCTCCCAGTAAGCTCACATTTTTATCCTTGTCCCAAATCATCCTTTCAGCTAAAATACTACCAGGAGCTGTAGTCTGTGGTGTGTAGATGGGAAAACTTATCTTGGAACTTGATACAGTAGATACCAACACCTTGCAGCCTCTGTCTTCATCCTAAGAACATCCTGGGATTTCTGCATAAAAAAATTCTGTGCACTAATAATTCATACATAAATTAAAAAGATAATTTAACTCAATGATCTTGAATTTTCACCAAAGAAAAACTCTATTGGCATAAGAAACATGTTTCTTCTAATGCTTAAACATCTCATTAAGGACACATAGTTGATCTCAGTGATGTTATGAATTATTAGTTAATTTCTTAAAAAATCATAAAAATGTATTTATATCCTCTTCTATTTCCCCGAGTCTGGAACATTTACCAAGATTGGTGTGGGTCTATAACAGTGAAAATTCCCTCTCATGAGCTAAGAGTGTACTGGGGAAGATGGACAAGAAGCATGCTCAAAGTGCAGGACTCTACACCTCTGCCAAAAAAAACCCATGGCAGAGTGAACTTTTGATTCTTCAAAATTATACTATTTCTTATTTCTTACTTTTAGAAATCTTGCTATTAATATAAGAGCAAGAGTTTTCAGAAAATAGAATTCTCATAAATATTGCATATTTCACAGAAGTTCTGAGGCTTTCTTGTCATCATCACCATCTCTGTCATAAAATCTTAAAATAAAACCAAATGAAACTCCATTCTCCAAATCATAACAATCCTTCAAATTTAATAGTTTGATATTGGCTAGCTGCTAACCAAACTGGTTTTCCTTTCTGCATTGAGTCCACAGCTAGACTTCATTTCTAAGCTTTTCTTGAAGTTGGGTGGGGTCACCTGATTGATGTCTGGTTCACGGGCCCACAGATTGTGAGCGGAAGTGATGTATCCTACTTTGAGGCCTGGCTCAAGAAATCAAAGACAATGAAGAAAGTCCAGAGATTTGGGAGTTGAAAGGGATGAAAAAAGTGGTGGCTGCCACTACACTTCTAAAAATAAGAAATAAAATTAAATTAGCTTTGGAGGGTCCAATGGTCCATGACAAAAATCAGATTAAGGGTATGGCCTTCCTGGGCGCCTGGGTGGCTCAGTTGGTTAAGCGACTGCCTTCGGCTCAGGTCATGATCCTGGAGTCCCTGGATCGAGTCCCGCATCGGACTCTCTGATCGGCAGGGAGCCTGCTTCTCCCTCTGACCCTCCCCCCTCTCATGTGCTCTCTCTCTCTCATTCTCTCTGTCTCAAATAAAAAAAAAAAAAGGGATTCCTCCCTTGACCTCAAAAAAAAAAAAAAAAGAAAAAAAAAATTAAAAAAAAAAAAAAAAGGGTATGGCCTTCCTACTGAAGTGGGAATTGGACTACCAAAACTTCTGCAGTCTCAAAAGAAACTCTGATCTCCCACACCAACTTCAGATATGGTGATAGTGATCAAGAAAGAAGTTTCGATAGGGTGGAGGAAGGGGCCAGGGAGAAAACTGGATAAGGGAGATGTTCAAAGAAATTTAACTCACAGCCTAATCAAGAAATGTCCCCCTCCTTATGTGCAGGGGCCCTTCAAAATATCTGCTCTGCAGGATTTAATAATTCTTGCCACAGTTGCTTTTTTTTTTTTTCTAAGTAGAAGATTTTATTGTGGTTATCTTATTTTTCACTACCTTTGTGATTGGGGATATGTATGGGTTGGAAGTACGGAAGGGAATATGTAAATGTGTAATGTAAATATGCCACATTTGGACTAAATAGACAGGTTTTGCATTGCCAGAAGATACTGGACTTCTTGCTGGATTCAATGACTGGGCAAAACTTTAGTGGAATGGAAGAACGAGTTCTGTATGTGGGAGCAAAAGGAAAACATTTAGTGGCTAAAAGAGAAGACTGAAGCAGAAACTAGCTAAATTTAGCAAAATCCACTTCCCCTTTCTCCTTGGCACAAATTTTCCATCCTTTCTTGACTTAGGTTAAAGCTGGAAGTCTGAGTGCTGGCTGATGGAGTGTAAATATGATACATGCCATGTCTAAGCCTAGCCTATAATAACTTCTTGCATGTTCCTCTACTCTTTCTCTTCCTTTGCCTTGTTGTTGGATACCTAATGACTGAGTTGATTGTAGAAGCCATGTTTAAAGATGGCAGAGGCTTCATCAGCCTGGGTCCTGAATCCCTGCAAAGGGAATTACCCCCTCCCCCCCCACCATGCTGCTATTTGGTCAGGGCATAAATGAAAAATAATTGAGATAAGCCACTGAGATTTCAGCATTTATCTGTTATATGAAAGGGTGCCTCAAAATATATACTAGTAAAAATAGACAGCTTTTAAAAGTCCCACTGAAAATAGTATTTTTAAAAAAGATTTATTTATTTATTTATTTTAGAGAAAGAGAGGGGGAGAGGGAGAGAAAGAGAGAGTGTGTGAACGGGGGTAGGGGGCAGAGAGAGAGAATCTCCAGCAGACTCCGTGCCCAGAGGAGTGACCCATGAGATCACGATCTGAGCCAAAACCAAGAATCAGGTGCTCAACCAACTGAGCCACACCTAGGTGCCCCTGCAAATAGCATTTTCTAAGATTAAGATTAAGAAATCCAGCATAGTTTATTGCTGATTTCAACTGAGATTGTGTTTGAAATTGTAAAAGTTTGGATTATGTTACCATCTCAACAACTAAACATCTGTTTTCAATAATGTAATTTTTAAACATTCCAATGGAAACATTTTGTATAAATTTTGGGAAAAAATGGAACATTTGGTTGCAAAAATCACAATATTACACACAAGGTCAACTATTTGTATATTAGCAAATTCTTCAGCAGAGTGAATTATTCCAATTAGAAACATCAGGACAAATAAAATGAGCCTTTGATGCTATGGTGAGCACTGTGAGTTGTGCAAGACTGTTGAATCACAGACCTGTACCTCTGAAACAAATAATACATTATATGTTAAAAAAAAAAAAAGAAGAAGAAGAAGAAGATAGCAGGAGGGAAAGAATGAAGGGGGGAAATCAGAGGGGGAGACGAACCACGAGAGATGATAGATTCTGAGAAACAAACTGAGGGTTCTAGAGAGGAGGGGGGTGGGGGGATGGGTTAGCCTGGCGATGGGTATTAAAGAGGGCATGTTCTGCATGGAGCACTGGGTGTTATACCAAACAATGAATCATGGAACACTACATCAAAAACTAATGATGTAATGTATGGTGATTAACATAACATAATAAAAAAAAAAGCCTGGGTAAGTTTTTAGGTAAAATAGAAGAGACATTGCAAGAATGCTGGCATTCATTAAGGTTCAGTTTCAGAACTGCCACCACCTTTCATTTTCCAGCTGGAATTCTGGCCTGGGAAGAAATCAGTGGAGACTTTGGGACAGGGATCCATCCCTTGATGTATTGCTCCCTTTCTCCTCCCAGTCAAAAGAACCTCTGCTATGGCAAGAAATATACATATTCATACCTTTTAAGTAATTTCTTCAGAACACAGGTGAGTAAATACTCAGTACTGGTACTGATTTTTATAATCCTGAATCCTTATGTTGTATATTATTTATTTATTTAACAGATACTTATCGAGTATCTATGATGTGTCAGGCACTGCTTCTAAATATCAGAGAAACAGTAGTGATCAAAAGTTACAAAAATCTCTGCCATCATGGAGCATACTCTGAGGGGAAAGACACAATTTAAAAAGATAAATGGATAAATGACATAGTGTAGGTACAAGTGCTCAAGAGAAAAATAAAACAAAGTAGAAGGATACAAATAATTGAGATGGAAATTACAATTTCAGAAAGAGTAAAATTTCTAGTGAAGAGTCAAATTTCACTGAAAAGGTAAAATTTGAGGGAAGACCTAAAGGAAGCTATGATCTGACCCATGGTGATACACAGGGATGTTCATTCCAAGCAGAAGGCAGAGCAAGTGTGAATACCTGAAGTGGGAGCACACCTGGCATGTGTGAGGAACTGGAAGGAGGCACATGAGACTGGAGTCAAATGAGTACAAGGCAAGAGTTGTAGGGGACGATGAGATATTGGATGACACAAAACTTTGTGATTCATAGCAAAAGTTTTGGTTCCACTCAGAGTGACATGGAGAAATATGAGAGGGTTTTTGTTTGTTTGTTTGTTTTTAGCAGATCTGACAGAATTTCTATGGCTCCAGTGTTGAAAATAGAATGAAGACTAGATTAGAATCAGGGTGACCAGTCAGAAAGTCATTATACACACCTAGACAGGAGTTGATGTGGTTCAGGCCAGGGCAATGAAAGTGATGAGAAGTCATCACAGTCTAGATGTATCTTGCAGCTAAAGTTGACAGGATTTAATGATGGACTGGATGTGGAGTCTGAGAGAAAGAGAAGAAGCAAAGATGACTTCAAGCTTTTGGTCCTGACCACCTGAAAGAATGGACTTGTTATTTCCTGAGATGGGGATGAGAGCAGGAGGAGCTAATTTAGAGGGAAATATGAAGAGACCAGATTTAACATATTTAAGTTTGGGATGTTTTCTAGATATTTCAAGTGGAGCTACTGAGCGTGTGCTTGGGTATTTAAGTCTTGAGTTCAATGCAGACTTTGGGCCGGTGATGTAGGTAATGGAGCAGCATATAGATACTGCTTAGCACTCAGACATTGAATGATATCACTTAGGGATTAAGGGTAGCAGGAAAAAAGAAACAGTTTGAGGACTGTACTCTCACATTTAGGTATTTAGAAGAAAAGGAGGAATCATCAAAAGAATCTGAAAAGGAGTAGCCAGAAAGGAAAAAAATGAAGCAAACATGGTCTCACGGAAGCCAAGTACTGAAAATGTTTCAAGGTGAAGCACGTTACCCATTAACCAAGTCAAGTAAAACAAGGGCTGAGAAATTATATTTGGATTTAGCAATGTGGAGATCATTGATGACACAGTTTTACCGACGTGTGGGGACAGAAACCTGATTGGAGTGGATCTGACAGGGGAAAGAAACAGTTGGAGGTGGTATCAACTTTGCATTTGATGGATACCAGTGATAAAGTTTTGGCCATAAATTAAAGTAAATTTCAGTATTTTGATGTACATTGCTCCAAATGAGGACTCAAGCTCCTATTTATCAAATATTTATTGCAATTTACAATTAGCACGAAACTGTCATATTGCAAGATCAAGCTTCAATGTCACCTTTTCTGTGAAATCTTTTCTGCCTCCCTCATACAGTTAATTGTTGGGCTTTTTGCGCTCCTGAACACTTCATAAATGCATTTGCAATATTTGTGTTGTACTATTGTGTTGCAACATTTGCAAAATTTGTGTTTAATCATTTATTTCTGTGTCTATCCATCCCATTACATTGGGAGTCCCTCATCTTTATATAACAACACAGTGTTTTGGTAAAAGTATGCACTCAATAAATGCGTTGACTGAATATTATTTTGAGCCAGTCTAAATGATGTAGGGCAGTGGAAACAAGAGATTTATTGGGTGTTAAGGACTATAAACAAATACAAGGGCTCATTCATTTTTCTCAAGATCAAAAGCCTGGTACGTTAGGGAAATAATGGCCCCTATTTCTTGGAATGTAGATGTGCACTTTTCCACTTATTAGGAAATAAAGATCCTATAAAATAATTAGTCATGAATGTGCCTTTCAACTAATTATTATGCTTTTACATTTTTTGTTTTTTTCCTCAGATTACCAAATTTTAAGTGTTTTTTTCTCATTATGACATTATTCAAATTATTAATTTAATACCTTTATAGATAACACAATCTAGGTAAAGTTTTTTCTCTGGGACAGAAATCTGGAATTTAGTCCACAGACTTCTTGAAAATTTCCTTGTCATCAGAGCGTATCAGTGCTCAAACTAACATTACTATAATTTCAATTTAAAAGAGAGACAGCTGATCTAATTTAGAATACTGGGCTGTTCTGTAAAGCTGCTTTCCCAAGGATGATTAGTTTTGATATTAATTTTTAATTGGGCTCTTTTATAGCTTGTTCACACACATGATCTTGTTTGAGACATTGAATTAGAGTATAAGAAAAATGCCTATTAAAACTAAAATTTTAAATATGTGTATAAAATCCTTTATGCTTCTCTATACTTTAAACAAGTCAGTGTCGTGGAAGCCGAACTACCTGTAACATACTTCTTACTTGAACTATGCACTGAAAGAAATGTATAGGTTCAAATTGATATTCTAATTCTGTTGTAAATAACATCAGACAAATATTTTGACTGAGACTTTTTGTCTCTTTCGATTGTTGTTTTTAAAAAGGAAACTTTAGGCAAAGAAATTGCTTGCACATTTTTCCCCTACTAGGAAATGTCCATCTTGAAGGAAAAAAAAAAGTAATGTCTTGTCTTTCTCTCTCTTCCTCTATCTATCATCTATCTATATCTATCTATCTATCATCTATCTATCATCTATCTACCTAATCTACCTAAAATCTATCTTCCCAAATTGAATTTCCAGCCCCTATGAAATATTAACTTTAGAATTTATATCAACTCCATTATACTTTTCAAGACTACATCAAATAAAATATAAAATTCTGATGAATTGTTCATTGTATTCATTTTTTTAAAAGATTTTATTTATTTATTTATTTTTAGATAGAGAGCTTGCATGTGCACAAGTGGGGGGAGGGGCAGAGGGGGAGAGAGAGGGACAAGCAGACTCCACGCTTTGCCTGGAGCCCTACTTGGGGGCTCATCTCTCTACTCTGAGATCATAACCTGAGCTGAAATCCAGAGTGAGACACTCAAATAAATGAGCCACCCAGGTGCCCCTCATTAGATTCATTTTAATGAGCAGTTGAAGAGTTTTGATGTAGAAGATCCTGTACCAAATATGCAGGCATAATTGAATTGTTTTCTGAGATTATAGTTAAAATTGAGACTGTTTACTAAATGAGCATGATAGGAAATGCATAATGGCTTTCCACGTATGATTTTTTTACAAACTCATCGGCTTACCAACACGTGTCATGGACAATTTTCATATTTTGGTTGAATAGTATCTGAATGCTCTACCTCTTTGGAAATGTCTCCTGTGTAGGGATCTTAGTGGAAGAAAGGGCTCCATCTCCTGTTTCTAAAACTCAGCAGGGCAGATTTTCCTGCATCTGGCAGCTTAGTTCTTAAGCATATAACTTAGGTTTGGCCAACTGCTCAGGACTTTGGATCTTGGGCAAGAGAAGCAGGTATGGGAAGTTAGATATTACCCAGAGTAGCAGTAGTAGAGCTGAAATCCAGTAGAGGTGACAGATGTCCATAGAGGTGGTGTCCTTACCTGTGGTACGACCATAGAGGGGTGTTTGGCTGTCTGTTGGCTGCATTTTCAGTTACGTTTCATGTCTTGGTGTCATTCTGTTTTCCAGGTTTTCCATCATTCTGAGAGCTACCCACAATTCTTCCAATGAATTCCTTTTCTAGTTAGCCAGTCTGTTTCTGTTGTTTGCAACCAAGACTGATAGAGTACGACATATGAATATACTAATATCACAGATTTATGAAAACTGAGACCACTTAAAATAAATTTTTATTTGCTTTTGAAAAACATTTTGCAGTGTTTCTGGTACCCTGAAATCAAAAGAGTTAAATTCTCAAGGATTTGGGGATTTGTGTGTGTGTGTGCAAACATCACAAAAAGCTTATACCTGACAATCACAGATGGTCTATTTTATTGTGCATATTTAAAAAACGATGACCTATTCAAATTCAGATTTTACTTTCTTTCTAAGCAATTTCAGCAATTTCCTGGGAGAATTCATTGTTAACTATCAAAGTCACATAGCAATGGAAGTTTTATCTCTTTCATTATGTTATGTGATGAAATGCAGTATTATCTTTTTTTTTTTAGAAAGGGGGTATGATATATTACATTCAGAATCTATTTTTAGATGAACAAAAATTAAACTTTTAAAGAAACAAGAGGAATGACAACTTGGAAAATATAGAATAGCAACCTTTATTCACATCACTGTATTTACTAACTATAAATGGGGAAACTGAAGTCAAAATTGCAGGATTTCATGGTAGATCTATTTCATGGTAGATCCAGGTAGCAGGAAATACACACACACATGTGCACATGCACACACACACGCACACACACGAAGGAAGCCTTTGGCAACATTTTCCTACTATTTTTCCTGGGGAAAACATATGTACATTGTTAATTAATCTCTCTCTCCCTCTCTCCCTCCCTCTCTTCCCTCTCCCTCTTCTTTTCCCAGTCCCTTTTTTTCAGGTTTAAGGCCAGTTTAGCTTCTTAGAGAAAGGATTAGAGAAATAGATGCCTTTTTCTCTAGTTTGGTGATAGTCTTCTAAGCACAGATTAACTCTACCAGACAATTCCTTTTAGATGGCTCTTTAAAGGTTGTCGAATCACACTTTCCCATGGATGAATGGATGGATGGATGTCACATGAACATTTCTAGTTATCTGACAAAGGTAACTGTCTTGTCAGTCTAAACTAAATATGATTTGTAAAATATCCAAAATCAAAGATGACAGATTCTTCTTGAAATGATACTATCCTGAGGATGTACCTCAACATAAAAATGACGATCACTATATAAATTCTTGTGTTACTTAATAAAAGATATATATTTGTGTGGGGGCCAAGGGCAGAGCACCCCAAGATGTGCAAATTATGGCAAACTGATCAAGGCCCAAAAGACTCAGGAAGAAACTTGACCTTCCCTCTAATTTAGATCGAGGACTTGATCCAGGAAGAGAGCTACTGCCATAGATAACTATATTATAATATGAACGAGGTATAGCAGACAGAGAGGATCCTAGCAAAGCCTGTTTGATTAAAGTCCTCTCGATGTCCCATTGCTTCTGAAAGGCCACCAAACATTTATTTACCAAAACATGTACATCTTTCCATTCTTCCTGTGAATTGCTTTCTTTCCCTTTGAAGTCCTGGGCCCCCACCCCCTTCTCCTTAGTCCAGGATGACATAAAGACCTCATTTTGCCTATCTTTAGAATTTCATGTCTATGTAGGTTCCCTGTACATATGAAATTAAATTTGATTTTCTCCTGTTCATCGGTCTCATTTCAATTTAATTCTTTTTTTTTTTAAAGATTTTATTTATTTATTTATTAGAGAGTGAGCGAGAGAGAAACAGCACAAGAGAGGAGAGGGTCAGAGGGAGAAGCAGGCTCCCCGCTGAGCCGGGAGCCCGATGTGGGACTCGATCCCAGGACCCTGGGATCATGACCTGAGCCGAAGGCAGTCGCTTAACCAACTGAGCCACCCAGGCACCCCCATGTCAATTTAATTCTTAGTTCAGTTAGAAGAACCTTGATGGACAGAGGAAATTTTTCCTCTCCAACATTTGCGATATGTTGAGCCATAGACTCTTTCTAATATATTGTTAAAATTGAATTATGAGAGAACAGGCACTTCTGAACACACTAGTTTGTCTATCTATAAACTGGAAATATACATTTCTAGGAAAAAAATATCTTTCCAAATTGAAAAAAAAACCACAATCTTTCTCTTTGTCAACATTTAAAGTTATTAGACAGTAGGACTTCCCAAAGCATAAACCAGTTATCTATTGATCAACAGGAAAGATTTGTTTCCAGAAATAAATTTGATTCCAAACTTTAAAAAATCTGCTTTACTCTATGTCAGCATTTAAAGCAGGTGCCATCCTCTGATTAATTAAACACAAGATGTTACTTATTTCAAAATCTTAGCAAATAAAACTTAAACAGAAACTGTTGGCTGCACTGTTGTCATTTCTTCTTCTTTTTGAATTTTCCAGGACACCACATGGCTGGCTTGCCAGCGTATTTTCCAGATCACTGAGAGCAATGTGATTTTGTGTTTGTGTATGTGAGTGTGTGTATTGTTTTGAAAGACATCAGCTGAAGCAGTTCAAATCCCTGGCAACAACTTCTTAAGGAGTATGACATATATGAGCTATTGACCAGATTTCTGCCAGCTTGTCAAATGGGTGGTAGGGAGATGTCAAGTTTCAGGGCAATTACACTCCACATTTATGAAACTATTTGGAAAACTCTGTAAGAGTTCTGTGGGTCCTATTACGTATTTTAGAACATTCAAGAAATGCTTGCTCTTCGTTATTAGCATATTATAGTCTCCAAAGACTATTTTATAAATCCCTTTTTAAAAAATATGGTGCCCAAATTTTCTTAGGAAATTCCATGTGCTTGGAGTACTTGTTTAAGCACGATTCAAAACTGCAGGAGGTAGAAGTCTGGTGTAGTGTAGTGTAAAGTTAACTTTTTCAAATGTAAAAAAGGTCAAAATTAATGAAGAAACTAGCAAATTCAAAGTTCCACTGAGGAACATCCCAATGCTATTAGCAATTCACTTGACTTGAAGGAGGAAAACCACCCCCTTTAACATTTTAAAGCTTTGAAAGCCTAATGAACCATGCTACCTCCTGTAGTTTCTACCAAACCAAAATTTGTGCAAGGACTAGGCTCATTAGCATTAAGTGGAAGCAGACCATTCAGCTCTTGCAATAGCTTCTTGCAATGTTTTCACCATTATCTTTGTATTTGGTTGATAAAATATTGCTATCTCAACTGGTACTTTGTCTTATTGTTGTTGATGTAAAATTCCTGTTATCCCATGAATTAAATGCCCGATGACAAAACTATTTTTTCTTTTACCAAGTGTCCAAAATATATTCATTTGTCAACAAGGTAGATTCTTGAAGCAAGGTGGTTCTTGTTATATTTAATTACTTCACCTTCTATATGTCCCAAACTGTTAGGTAAAGATTTGTGGTATAGGAAGAAAATGAGCAATTAAGAGTATAGAGAATGTAGAATATTAGATATATAGATAATGGGATTTTTTTCTGTGTCATTACAGTAGAGATTATGTTATCAAACCTCAAAATATTAGCAAATCATTTAATTCAGCTATTCTAAAGATTTTTACATCTCATTATTTTAGGGAAAAATTTGTTTTGCAGTGAAAAACCAATGCATTGTTTAAAGCACACCTTTCCAGGTTACCTGATTCTGATTCTATGGGAGTCTATCTTTCACTGCATTTGAATTATTTTACAAGTTGTAGATCAGTGATGCTAAGGCAAAATATTTCTTGTCTTTAAACATATAAATAAATTCTCTTGGTTAAAGATTCAATCGGATTAATTGAATTATTCTTCCTTACTCCGGAAGAAGTCAGTTTTGCCTCCATTAGCATATTAATTTCAATATTCTTGATCTATAAATGTGTCTGTTCTCTGGAATGTTTTTTATCTGGTTGTGGCATTTTAGTCCTTCATTAATAATTAATGAATTCATTTTACATGTCTATGAAAGTCACGTTTTTCATTTTTTTTCTGACTAGAGTGAAGTCCATAGGACTTGCATTATGTTTATATTTTGATAATAAAATACAAATGTATTCCTTAGGTTGTATATAGTTTAACTTCTAAAATTAGAATCTCACAAACAGATGTGCATATAATTAGTATTTTGATATAAACTGGCCCAAACAACATCATTCAAGGTTAAAATCAGTATTCTATTGTAAATTAAAAAAATATATATTCTGGTCTCCATTTTCCTAAGAATTCTGGGAAATAATCTTAATGGATTATCTAAAACCCGGCAGGTCTTCTGCAAAATGCTATATAGAAAAGATACAAATGATTATGACACGATCCTCCATTTGGTGTGCTGGATCTAATACTAATCAGGCCTGTGTGTCCGAGGCAATTGTATTCTATGTTCCACGCCCCAAAAGTTTTAGGTGAGATGTAAAATGTGATTTGCCTTTAAACCATATATGCTCTGGAAGCATTGGAAAATAAAAGGATGGCATTAAAGACAAAAATGTGTAAACAAAGTTACTATTTATAAATATAAATATACATAGAGTTGCTTGTGAAGCTAGTAATATGATCACCTCCTTTTCCTCTTCCTGAGAAAATTAATGGAAATAGAAACAACTTGGGGAGTATTTTGCATTGCCTATTTGATTCAAATCTGCCACTTAGTGGAAGTGACTTAAGGTTTCGGAGTCTTGTTTTCATCATCAACACACGACAATAATAACACTTTAAAGCATTGTGAAAGTCAATGTAGCAATGTCTGCTAAAGTGCTTTGCCATTGTAAAATGCATGGTAGAGATAGTTGTGACCTTTCAGGAGTAATTCTAGATGCTACGAGTAATTCCTGCTGTCTCTGATGTGGAGCACGTTGCTTAGATTGAAGGCAGTGGGTGAGTTGCACTAACTTTAAGATGACTGTGGGCAGAGTTTTCAGGGAGGAGACTAAAATCTTTTCTTTTTTCTTCTCCAGGAAGACTGGCAAGTATTTATGTACTTCATTTGCCAATTTTTATTCCTTCCCTAGAGATGTCAATTATTAAATATTTTTCAGTGAATTTAGAATTATTAGAAATTCATGTGAATGTGAAGGCATATGCTTCTTGGGAAGTTCAGAAAGAGTGCATCAACTCTCTGGTGGTTGGATCAAATTCCATTATCTTGAATGAATTATTCTTAGACATTTTTCTCTTAACATTCTTAAATGTCTGCCTAACAGGCTAAAGCAAGTGATTATTTTCCAAATACCTGGATGTCATTTTGAAGTATCTGTGTTTTGACCTATCATATTCAGAGACAAAATAGCTCTGCTTCATATGCTATCTTTCAGGGTCTGAGACTTGATGCTTCTGTTTCCATGCGATTGAGTGCAGGACAGAAGTTACACAGGGAGAAGTGATGAACCAGTGGGAGAATCAGATGTTTATTAACGTTTTTCATTTTGGGAGAAGAAGGGTTTAGTATAGGTTTCCCAGAATAGCAATGACACCCATATTTCAAAAGTGCTTATTACACCAAGCATGGATCTTTTTCATGGTTTGTTGTTTTGTTTATCTACCATACCATTCCCTTTCATTTGGTTGACCATTGTAGATGGACAGATTTGGAGAAGGGGGCTTAAATCATTCATCTGGGGTGTCATTCATTTGGATTTTATAGCAGTCACAAACTAAGGGCTCTCAGCCAAATTGTGTTTTGTTTGGGAAGCAGAGTGTTTTTAAGGAAATCATATCTGAATACCTTGAGGTGGAATATGTCCTTTCCATTTTATACCCAGCTGTCTTATGAAATTATATGCCTGATTCCTATAGGTATTTGAGTTTTTGGGTGCTTGACCTATAAAAACTAACAGGATTTTATCAGCAGTCTCTGTGGCTAACTTTGCTGCATTTTGGCAGGTGAAAGTTCTACATAATGGATAATAAAATCTCTCCAGAAAGTTGCTGCTTTAGGCTAGATGTAGTTCAATTTGTGAAACCTTCTGGGAATCAGCAACAGAGAGAAAGGCTACATCGTGGAGCCCTTTGAAATTGTAGCATCTACTATTTTCACCCTGCATTGCTTCGGAGCACCTGAAAGATGTGAGTGTGGTACAGTGAATGCAGCAGAAAATAAAGAAGGGAATAGCAGAAGTATGTTTAAATTATTATTTCTTCCTCCTTCTCTTAAACTAACAGAGTTTTTAAATGAGTCAAATACATACTTTAATTGATAAACTGACTTTATATTCACCTATTGGAAACAGTACAACATATTTTACATCAGATTATGAAATATGGATGTTTTACTAAAAGACAGGAAGGCCTTTTTCCAGTCTTTAAAGTAAATACATATTCAAAGGATCTTAAGGCATACCATTTATTCATATTCATATCTATTGAAATACTGTACATCCACATACTTCAATAAATAGTTAAAAACCTGACCTCTTTTTAAATCATTTCTGAATTTCAAAAAACAATTTTTATTGAAAAGATTAAATAGGTAACTTTTGGCTGTCACAAAGCTAAGCACAATGGATAAATTAACAATTATTCAGTAAATTTGATCAGTATAGATGATTGGCTTTGATAAATTTCTCAGAGTTTTCTGAGTTCACACATTGGGGTATTTATATATATATATATATATGTACATGTATACATATATATATATACACATATATATTTATGAAAATTTCTTTTTTGTCCTGAATTACCTGGGTAATTTTCTTAGTTCTCCAGTCTACTTTCTAGATATAGCTTGAATGTTATGATGAAGCATTAATTTTTCAGTTAAGTTTTAAACACCCCCAAAAGTGGTTTTAAGTTTGACATTCTCTCTCTCGAATCTTTTAGTGTTTCCCAAAAAACACAATACTATAATTTGGGCAGTACTTTTCATTATATAATTGCTGCATAATAGGAACTTCATGGTGTCACAGGACTTATGTTTTGAATGGGATCATTGTAAAACATAATTACACCACTTGCAGTTAAACCAAGAATGCAAATGAATTAAGTCAACTACCCTAATGTTCTGTTCTTCCCTCTCTCCCTTTCTTCCTCCCTCCCTTCCTTCCTTTTGCCCTTCCTTCCTCTTTTTTTTCCCCTCTCTCTATACCTCCACTCTTTTCTGTCTTTTTCTTTTCTTTCCACTCTCTTTCCTCCATTGCTCTTTATTTTTCTTTCTTAGAAAAAAAAAAGAAAAACGAATCTAGGGGCAACAAAAGGAGTCCCACAAACGGAACTTGTGAAAATATAACGCTGAAATGAATAGCTAGGAAAAACTGTTTTAGATCAAAAGATAAATCAATTTCATAAAACCGCTATTCTGAAATTGCAACAATCTTGTACAGTCAGGACTGATAAAATGGAGTAATCAGACATTTCATATGTCTATAAATGTAAAATCATCTACTTGAACATTATATGCATACATTCACACAAAAAAGCAAATACTGTAGCCTTATTTGAACAATATTGAACTCATAAATACTCATGGTTTCACTCTGTTCAGGGGCCTAAGGACTAGGAATGCTGCTGTGATACAGAAAAACATAGTGAATACCTCCTCTATTTAAAATGTCACTCAAGAAATTCTCTTCTAACATAAAAGCAAATACATATAGCTACTGAGCTATGACTGTACTTCTGTCACATTCTATGGGAAAAACACCAGACTCCACAAATTCGGAATCATGACAACACTTTGAACTAATTATTTGGTTCATCCATAGTTTATACCTCGATTTACCTCACATTTACCCTACAAACCTTACAAAGAGGAGGTATTTTTAATTCTAGGAAAGCGGTCACTGTATAATATGCATTCTTGATCTGTTTCTTTCTCCCAAACACTGGTACTGATGGTTAACACTTCTGTGGTAGCACCACTATTTCTAGTAAGTAGATTATTATGGAGTGTGCCACTTTAAAGCTGCAATACAAAAAAAATATATAGTTTACTCACCGATTCCACAAAGAATATTTTTAAAAAGCAAATCAATAATAATCAAAATTAAAATGTCATGTGTTAAAAAAAGTTTTTAATACATCAGTCAAAATAATTTAATGAATTATTATAGTGAGCAAATTTAATAGCAGTATGCCATATTATTGCCATTTTGTGGAAGCACTGTATATTTATGCCTCCTCATTTAGGATTCTTTTTTTTTTCTAATTAAAATAGATTTATGGTGTACTTCGGGGCTAAGCTTTACTTGAAAAAAAAATCATGATTTTCAAGCCATTTCTTTCGGGGCAAAATATTAGATATCTTAAGGATGTACACCCTCCATGAAATATCTTGTATCTAACTTTATTAGTAGTTTTTTTGTTGTTAATATGACTTGCAAAAGGGGACTATTTGTGGAAATCTCTCTATGTAGTGAAACTGGTAATTTCGTCAAACTTGTAAAATGGCTTTCAAGGCTATGGTCTTTCTTTAGTAAAGAGTAAAACCATCAAAAAACTCTTGTAATATAATACTTTAGAGTAACCCCATTTTCCTTCAAAAATGTAGTTTTCATTCTTTATGATAGAAACAAATATCCATGATAATTTAATAATTAATATATCTTAAGATATTCTAATCACTGGTGTCTTATCTTCCTTTGATCACATCTTACATATATCACGTAAGAAGAAATAAATCATGGTAATTTTGTTGTTGTTTGTTTTTTGGCCTTGCTTGTTTGAACTGACATGGCTACACAGAAAGATTTTTACTGCAGAATTAGTTATTTCAGGGATTGATCTGCTGCATACCAGCATGGAATATTTGATACAATATATTTTGGAACATTTTCTTTTATACAGCATGCATTCCAAACTATCAACTGAGTGATGTTTTCAGGTGGAAGATATGCGAAATGCCCCTGTCTGCAGGAGCACTGTATCTATCATACCAACTTACCTGCCTCAGAGCCAAACGAATTTGGAGTGCTCACCAACTCATATAGTATTAGGTGATCAGACTTTGTGTTCTTTCTGACAAACCACCTTAAAAAGTTTGGCTGGGGATAGTGAAAGGAAAGGATGCTGTGTTGCTAGGCAATTTCTCAGATGGACTGTCATCTCGAAGGGAATTATTTCCCAAACTGGATCCAGCATCCAACCACAACTACAAGAATACATATGGTAATAAATTTACCTGCACTATGTTAATTACATTGTTTTCATCACAAAACTGAGTTTATGTGGGGCAAAATCCTCACACCCCACTGGTAAGGAGGGATGAGATTTTTATAGTCTAACAGCTCCTTCGTTCTTTAGAGATAGGATATAGTTCAACTTTATCTTGTGGTTTATTTTTGCTTTCAAATTGTAGGGTTTGGCAAAACATTTTTATTAGTCGGAGATGAAGAGAAAATTATTATTTTATATGAAGGCACACCCATGCTGAACTTACAGGGAAGAGAAGCAGAGCTGCACGGCCAGTTATATTACAAGGCTCATTCCTGAAACCTGAATATCATGCGAGCAGAAAAATCTAGATACGTGTTAGTTATATTTTGAAGAAATGATCTGAAGGCAATATTATTTGCTTTTTATCAAAAAAGAAAAAAAAACTGCATCTTTGTAAGTGTGGATTGACTCCTATTGAAACAGGGAAATGAATGCTTGTATTGCAGCCTTAAAGAATCACATATTCACTGCAATATTCGTTTTTGTAAACTACAGCCTGCAACCTAGCAGACCATGACTGAATGCTTTTGAAAAGTTGTAGATTACAAACATGAAATCACAATTAATATCCTCTAAAAGTAATTTCAGAGCTTTCACGTCTTAAAAAAAGGACAATGTGTACTGCTTCACAAGGTAATGTAGCTAATCAAAAAAAGAGTAGAATTAAAGTATTTACATAATGAGCATTTCTACAGAAGGCGATCATCCCCATGTAAGCACGGCTGATTATATCCCACGCTGCTTTTAACAAACTGTACCAGATTGGATCCAGCCATCAGCACTTTCAGAGAATCCTTAAAAGCCTTTTAGGGGTCTTTAAATTTATTGTAGAATGGCATTCTTCAGGTAGAATATGCTGGTGAAAGAGGACAGTGTCAACACAAGGTACCAGCAGGAGAAAAGAAGGTCAGCGCCCCCGGTAATTCCATACTGGGCTGTACTTGGAGCTGGAAAGAAATGGAAAAGATTAAATCAAAATCTAATTTGTGTCTTTCAGGATCTTAACAATAATCAAAAGGCAGCTGGCTGTATTGGGGAGAGCACTGGCCTTGGAGTCAGACAGACTTAGGTTTACATCTGGTTCTGCTACAGGACATGTGGCCTATTCAACTAACCGCTCTGAGCTTCAGTTTTCTCAAGGGCAAGAGAAGAATAACATAATCCACCTGGCAGGGCTGCAGTGAGAACTGAAGACAAAGCACATACAGCACACCGCACTGGGCTGGACACAGGCTAAGTGGTCAGTAAACAGCTGCTAACATTATTATTCCTTTCATACGTACTGTAAATATTTGGATTAGTGGATAATATGTAGTTCATGCATGTATTTGTTCACATTTATTTTTACTGAGATATATAATTGACCTACAACACTGTGTAAGTTGAAGGGGTACAACAGTGTTGATTTGCTACATTTCTGAACTGCAATACAATTATGACCACAGCATTGGCTACCTACTCTATCACATGCCATAATTATCATTTCTCTTCTGTGATGGAAACAATTAAAATCTAGTTTGTAGCAACTTTGGAGGTTATAATACAGTATTGTTGTCTATAATCACTGTGCTGTGCATTAGTTCTCCAGGAGTCATTTACCTACTAGTTCTAAGTTTGTACACTTAAACATCTCCCCAATTCCCCTCCCCCAGGCTCTGGTAACCACCATTTGCTCTGTATTTACAAGTTCAGCTTTTTTAGATATCACATACAAGTGATATCATATATAAATACATACATATATTTGTGAATCTTTTTTACTGGCCAAATACTGTACTAAATGCTGGGGAAAAAAAGAGATTCTCTCTTCCAAAATCTTTTTTTTCGGGGGGGGGTGGTTAAGTGAAGAAAGATATTCAAACAATTATAATATAATCCAAGGAATATTAGATGTATAAACTGGAGTGACACAAAAAATTGTATATCTAAATCTGCCTGGGCAAGGGAGGGGGGATGATTTAACAGAGAGTTTTACCAAAGGGGACAGTCATTTGGGTAGAGGAAACAATTTACTCAAAGGTATGAGGAAAGGAGAGAGCATGGCCTATATTCTAGTAGATTAGTCTTGCTGGACCATGAAGTTTGAGGCTTGGAGTCGAGGGAATTGAAACTGGATCTCTAGGCAGATAAAACATGACCTCAACTATAAGGAAAAAGAATTTAGTTTTTTATACTGAAGGAGACTTTAAAGAATTTGGAGCTGTTGAATCGTATGATTACTTTTATACATGGGAAAGATCATAGTTTCATACATAGAGAAGCTTATGTGGTACCTGGCCAACAGTCATGTTAACTTTTCACTGAGAGATTTCAACTAGAGATTCACCAAAGCTTGGAATATTTGGGGAGTCTACTGAATGGATTCCACTTCATTTCACAAGAGGACCATTGCCTCTTGGCATGTGAATTATACTGTGTTCCAGAAGTTGAATGTTGCAGGCATTCTCAGCTTTGCTTGAGACCGATTCTCATTTACCATCATAAAAATAACAGTAATAATAAAAAACCCACCAACATACCTTTAACTACCCTTCCTTAATAAAACCTGGATTTCAGGCAGTGTTTCCTAATGGAAAACGAATCGTGTAATAAAAAAAAAAGTATACTACTTCACCCCCAAATCTATAACTCAACTCCAGGAGCAGTTTTAGTCACACGGCGTTTAAATTACCAGCAGGTAGATTTTAATGGCACTTCCACCAATGACTACATTTCCATATTACAAGAATAAATTACATTGTTTGTATCTCTAAGAAATTAAAGGGGATGAAGGATGCATTAACCTATGCAGTGAGAAGTTTCCTTGACAGTACACTTGTTGATTCCAGGTAAATGAAGTTCAAGGGCTGAGACTACTACTCTTTAGTAAACACAGAGCAAAATCCACTATTTAATGCTTCCATTTGCATCACAAATTAGTTTTTAAAAAAATGAGAAGATGATGAAGAAAAGAAATCTGTTGTTGAGCCCATAGCTTTTGAAGTTTTGATATATAAGAAGTCTAATTTAAAACCATGAAACTCCTTATATTATTTTCTCTTGTTCAAGACCTAGAAAGGTGTTTTGTTTTTTAAAACATAAATAAATATTCAATTGGTCTGTTACCTTCTCAATGACAGCTACTTAAGAGTTATTTTGCTGTTGTTTTTTAAGAATCTTGAATGCAATAAAACCAGTATAATAGTAAAGGACTAATAATAAGCAAAGCATATAAAATGATTTTATAAATAAGAAATAGATCTTAAAAGCCAAGCATACAAAGCAAAGATAAAATTTTCATTATCATGACAAATTAAATAGTACATTAAGTGGGTAAAGTATAAAGAATCCTGAAAAGTCCTTATCCATCTTTTAAAGTGCAGTTTTGGGGCAATCTTTCCTGAATCCCCTCCCCTTTTCCAGCAAGCTGAGCAGGTTACCCTATTGTGTTAGTAGGCCACCATATATATTTCTTCTTCTAGGACTATCATACTACATTGCAAATATTCATATGCATATCTATTTTTCTCACCAGACTGTGAACTCTCCTAGATCATGTTTTATTTATCTTTGTGTTTCCATGCACTGAGAGTGGCAAAGTCTGGTGCATGGTAGATGCTCAGGAAATGTCTCTTGAATGAATGATTCAATTAAACAAATGAATGGGTCAGAGTTAAAAGGAGTATTTCTCTCCTACAAAATGGAATCTCTTCTGAAGCAAGTCACTTGCATAGAGACCAGAGAATCTACAATACAGCATCTTTCATTCATTTATCAAATATTTATTGAATTAGGTACCAGGCACTGGGACTACACTACCTAATAAGATATGGATGGTCCTTTTGTTACTTAATTCCATATACCCTACCTCTTCCCCCAGTGCGCCTTTATCTTCTACTCAGCCTCCTATTGTCTTAGACATGACAAATGTATGTCAATAATATATTTAAAATTAAATAATACTTTTTAATTAAGATAGTGTATCTTTTTTCCATTGTACTCCTTAGTTGTTTGTAGATGCAATACTCTATTAGTCCTAAAATAAAGTAGGAGCCTGTTGCTGCATCGTTAGCCTGCAATTATTATAGGAAATGGACTGTAGAATAGCTATTGATAATTAGTAAGCCAAAAAACAAAGAGTAAAGTTAGTGAAGGGAATTTTTGGTCAGATAACTACTGCTAAGTCATGTATCATGATTCATACTCCTCAAGTATATATTAAGCATCTTTCACATGCTGGGGATGGAACACAGGCTAAGATGAATAAAACTCAATTTCCTCTCTTAGGAAAGTTTTATTATAGTTGGAGGTATAAATAAAAAGGCATATATGGAACATTAGGATATTTATAATTATAAGGATAATGAACAAATATAAGGAATCATGGCAGATAAGTAGTCCAGAGAGCAGATACAAATACAAGTATTTTTTACAAAATGCAATGATATACACATGTTAGTACATATTTATCTCACTTTTTTAAATGGTGGCATAGTAGTCTTTTTACTTGGGGTATCCTATTATTGTATAACTTCAGTCTGATTGTATAACCTTGACTGATATTTATTATGTATTTTTAGAGTGTGTAACTTGTTTACTGGGTTATTCAGAGCACCAGGCTAAAGACACTAAAGTTAGGAGTCTCAGTACTATTTGGGCCAATTAGATTTGTTTGGCATGTTAAATCTCATTCAGCTATTTAAGAAAATATAGAAAATGTTAAGAAATTAAGAAAATGACTGCTCACTATTAGATATTAGCTTGAAGGCTCAGTTCAAATATCACCCACTTTAAAAAGAAAAAAGAGTTTTTATAAAGTCCCACATGTCCAGTCAATTTGGCATATTTGATATCATATTTACATATCTATCACATCATGTTTACATATCTGTCTTTCCCCATTAGGCCAAGAATATCTTCAAGCCAAGATTTTTATACATATCTTTTATCATTGTTGCAGAATACAGAGTCTGGTATTTAGTAAGTGTTCAATAAATATATGTTGAGTGATGATAAGGTTCATATCCATTTCCCATACTGTTACCATAAGCACATCAAGGGACACACACAATACCTTGACTTCTTTTTTCAGAAAAATATTGTCTTTCATCACTCACGTTTCACTGCCTTCCTTCTCTCCTTACTTTTAGACTTATGACCTTCTAAGACCTGTATAGAGTCAGAATATCTCCCTTCAGCACTTGAGCAAGAAGACAGATCCTAAGGCTGATTATAAGGGGAAGAGCATGCATCAAACTTTGTAGCACCATCTTCTTGCAGCAAACGAAAGGGAGTGTAGATGAACCTATGCTCCCCAGATATAGTCCTAAATTTCTTAGGAAACATGCAGTGGTGCCTCTGGCATGGTCAGATCTGTTGTATATTCTCTGCCATGTTTTCCCCTGCCTGTGAATATCATACTGCTACTCATCCTAAATAAAATTAGGAGGGCTAAGGCATATGACCAGAGGTGTAGTGGAGCTATGGTGAGAATTTTTATTTGATTCTGAGTGATATGGGAATCCATAGGAGGGTTCTGAGCAAGGAGGCTAGCTGATATTTTTAGTGATCACTTGGCTATTCTGTGGAAAATAGATCATACTAGTGGAGGCAAGAGTAGAAGCCTATGTTAATCCCAGACCATCAAGCATCTCCACTGTCTATTGAAGGAAGCCAAAGCTAATGCTTGTAGCTCAGCATTCAGTTATCCTGTTACCTGGTTCTAGACAACTGATCCAGACTATACATACTCTTAGCTCCAGTCACACAGGCCCTTTTCTGAACACAGAGAGTATTTTCATTACTCCTTGTTATTTACATATTCCATATCTATAAGCTTAAATGGTCTTCCTTCCTGTTCCCCTTCTCTACCTACCAAAGTCCTACTCATCCTTAGATATCTAAAATACCACTTACTCCATGAGTCCCCCCCTAATCTCTCTAAGAATTTTTAGTCCCCCATTTATATTGAACTTCAGAAATAGTTTCTTTTTAACTTATAATAAATTATATATTTCCCTTACACTGGACTATAAGCATGTTGAAGTTATGGAACATTTCTCTTTATAATGTGTACCTCTGTATCTTATAGCAAATGTGTTCAACAGACTTTAGTTGAATTAAATGTGGGAAGATATTCCTAAATATTCATTTGTCTAATTCAAGACAACTTTGATAAAATACCCTATTTCAATAGTTGTTCCTATGATTTCTTGCTCTGAAGGCAAAGTATGTGAGAGGAAACCTGTTCTGTGTTTCTTTCCTACTCCCTGTTTAATTGTCTTTGGTTTTAAGAGAGGAATGTAGAAAGGACAAGAGGTTTGAATTGAGAAGAAAAGAACAAAGAATAAAGAAGAGAAAGGAGGAAGAAAATAAAAGGGTGAAGAATTTAAAAGAGGAGAGAGAGAGGGAGAGAGAGAATACACAGCCTTTGAGTAATGTGTTAAATGTTTTCATGTTCACCATTTTATTCTTTGGTGTAGTTTGTAGATCAGAATTTAAGACAACAGAAAAAGCAAGCTGTTATTCTACCCACTTTCTTAGTAAAGCTAAAGCCATTCTAGTTTTTAAGTATGCATAATCTATGGACTGTGGATCCAGATGACGATGATGTTGGTTTAAAGTCTAGCTCCATTTTTAATCTTCTTAATAGTCAGTATCTTCATCTGCAAATGAAGATTGGTGTATTTCAAAAGTTATCATAAAGATTAAATGTGTTGATACCTTTAAAGCACACAGTACAGCATCTGACACAGGATGAACACTCCTTCAAGTATTATCTAAACACTTCTCATTCACTCACTTGTTTGGCAAATTCAGTGTGTGCTATGTGCTAGGCATTCTCTGAGTCATTCTCTGAGCAAAATAGGAATCGCTCCTGTCCCCATAAATCTTACTCTTTAGCTTGAGATGTTTCCCATGGAACAAGAATATTTTACTTCATTCTTAATCTACACTTGATTAAATCAATGTTTCTCTGGTCTTACAAAGTTGTCCTCCATTTTATCTTGCAAAAATATTTATTCTCTTCATTATTTTGGCTTCTTTTGAAGGACTTTTATTTAATGCCATTTACTGCTCGATAATTGTCCAGTCTCCTCTAGTTTGAAGAATCCTTGAGGCCAGGGAGTATGACCCCTTTCTCCCCCCTCCCCCCATAAGATGCATGGCCTTTAGAGAGTGGTTTCATGGCTCATCTAGTGCTGAGTTTGGTTTTGCTGGGGCTCTCAGGCAGGGAGCAGAAGTGCCTGGGCGAGGTGTGGCGTCCAGGCCTTTGGGATTTCTCCCAGTTGTCAACAGGAAGATCCAATCTGGGTTTTAACACACATCTTACATCTTGTCTAATTATGATTATCACTCCCAATTACTTACAGCTGCTGCATATTATTTTCAGTCTTGGCAGTTTTCCCTTGTATTGCTCCAGTTTTTATTTTTAGGCGAAAGCAAATGTAACTGTGAAATATTTAGTTTTGGTATAATACCAATTACTTGCCTAGGCAATTTCCTTAAATTACTCAAGTTTAACTAAACTAGCTTTGAGTCATATTTTTAAGATTCTTGCTGAAATCTTAGGTAGAGTTACTTTAGTTACATTAACTCTGCTTCCATAAGAAAAAGCTGGCTTCAACTTATGTTTTATTGAGAAAACCTATACCTGGGAAGTGAATGATTTACACCTAAATTAGATTTTTTATAAAAGAAAGTGATTAATGTGGATTCAAAATAGATTGCACATTAGTTTACTGAGAAATTATGCATCATTGATTCTATCCAAAAAGACAATGCAACTCTGTTTCATTACATACTGTGGGAGGCTTTAGCTCAAAAGATATTTTAATCTTCTTGTTAGCAATACCCACCCCTTAACACCATCGGCAGGTGGAGGGGATATCCAGATTCAGATCACACCCAGATTTTTTGCATCATTTAATTCTGCTTAAACGCTGGGTGCAGATTAGGGGAGGAAAAGGGTACGAGAATGTGATATGTTTTACCACTAAATGTACAACTTTGGGCTGTGGTGTCTGAAAGAAGCAGACAAGTCTCAGCATAGGTGACATCATCTCCTTATTCCTTTCTGTGCTATTTCTTGTCCAACCAAGTGGCTCAGGCGCTAAGATGGGATGCGCTGTGTTAAAGACACAGCACAGACAAACCCCGTCTTCCCATGTACCATCTCATACCCACACCGGTGGCTCAGTGATTTCCAGAAGTAGGCTTTTTTTTGTGTGTGGATATCCATGCTCCTGTCCCGTAGATCCTCTAAGATCTTCTTCCTGAGGCCCTAGGGTTGAGGAATGCCTGAGTAGCATAGTGATGATTTGAAAGGGCTAACAACGTATAAATTTTTAGATTCTTTTTTACTCACTAAACCTTTATTGTGCCATAGACTGTTTTCCTAGACTACAGAGAGGTAAACGTAACATGGCCCACTCTTCATGCTGCTCTCGGTCTGGTAGAGTAAGGTTTCATTTATGAGCCTCTAGCAAAGCGAGCTTCACTTGTTATTTAGGGAGAAAGTAGGAGTCAGTAAATGGCTTCGATTTCCTGCCTATCAGCCTTTTTTTAAGTCTCCTTTAGAAGGAATCAGTCTAATAAGTGTGCATTGGTGCACTTTTTTTTTTTCAAAATCAAGGTCTAAAGTTATAGAAAATCTACATTTAGATACTTATTCTCACATTTTAGATTTTTATTTTTTTCATTTGATCCAACACTGAATGTCTATCTTCAGGAAGTTCCAACATCTTTTATAGACAAGAGCCTTCACAAACATAAAAATGTAAAATAGTTTTCACAGAAAGTATCTTTATTTTATATTATGAACAATGAAGAGAATGGCTAGAGAAATCACATGATTCCTTTCTCTTTCTGACTCATGGTATTTCCCTGCCAGCTTGTTCTTAGCAACTCCTAACCTATTTCTCTGGCAGACCACCATCCTTGAATCCTTTTCTGCTTGCTGAATAGCCATTTTGCCAAAGTT
Organism: Leptonychotes weddellii; assembly: GCF_054177405.1. NCBI lineage: Eukaryota > Metazoa > Chordata > Mammalia > Carnivora > Phocidae > Leptonychotes > Leptonychotes weddellii. The sequence continues at coordinate 53,820,553 of NC_138372.1, forward strand.
CACAAGTCTACAATCCTATTTACTCAGCATCAACTACATTAGGAATTTTAAACATATGTTTGTCTCTGTTACTACCCATATTCAGAAATCTGCCTATTTGTAGATAAATACTTTTATCTGCAAATAGCCAGATGAAACTCTCCAAGACTATTACCTCTAATTCGAGCTAAGGAGAATAAGTAAGCAATCACCCAAATAGAAACAAATTCTGCGGCCTTTTTTCTGTCCTTCATAGTCATTGAAAAAAGTTTCAAAGCTTGAATTGTTCATCAATATCTTCTAAATGTGTGGATTTTTCTGTTTACTCCATTTTTAGCAGATCAGAAGTGATTTACATGAATCTATAGTAGCTCTGTTTTGAAGTGTGTTGCCAAGAAAGGCAATTTTGGATAGCCCTAAATTCTTCTTTGAACTTGGGCAAAGCCTAGTTATTTATTCTTGGTTGGTTTGAAAACAGGTTTCCATGTAAGTATCATTACATATTTTGGAGTATGTGTGTGTATATGTGTGGGAGTGTGTATATGTGTTTCCAAAGCTGGCTTTGTTGTGTAAAATGTTTATACAAACACACAATACAGATTGCCTTGGCTACATAGATTTTAGTGTGGGCCTTTAAGGCATCATTTAGCTGAAGAAAAGAGGGTTTTACAGAAATAAAAATAGAAACCCAGCTGTGTTCTTAAGGTCACTAATAGTCACTGCCATCAGCTGTATTATCAATGTGACATTGCTAGTGTGGTAAAAAGTGGGAGAAATTGCAAACTGGTAAACATTTTTGCAAGTTGAATGAATTTTTAAGATTTTATATGTGTGGCTATGTGGGTGTAAAATTTTTTCAGTTTTTGGGGCGCCTGTGTGGCTCAGTTGGTTAAGCGACTGCCTTCGGCTCAGGTCATGATCCTGGAGTCCCTGGATTGAGTCCCGCATCGGGCTCCCCCCTCTCATGTGCTCTCTCTCTCATTCTCTCTCTGTCAAATAAATAAATAAAATCTTAAAAAAAATTTTTTTTCAGTTTTTATATAAGTGTTTAAACTTGGAGCTTTAATGATTGGATTGTCTTATTCATTCAATTTTATTTTTTTACTTCTTTTGTGTTAGGAATATTATCCTAAAGCAGCTTATTTTGTTATTCTACAACATGGCTCTTTCAGCATTAAGGATCAAGAATTTCATAAGGTTTGATTATCTTTTTCATTTTGGGGAATATTACATTTACCTTCCATTTTTTCCCCCCTTAGCTTTTCAAATGCAATAAAGGTCAGTGATTATCTGGCCCTGTAGTTCTGATTTACTTTAATTGTTCCACTTGTTATGCTCCAGATTGATTTTTCAGTTATTCTCAATGATTCTCTAATCATTACCATTATATTTTGGCTATTTAAAAGACCTTATTAAATCCAAATGACTTTGTATAGAATTCAAGACCCTCTGCAAACTTTCCCGAAGCTACCTTTCCAGTCCTACCCTGGCCGCTGTCTGACATGGGCTGCTTTGGTCACCCGAGGCAGGAAGGCTCTTCATTCTCAGGACATACCTGTGTCTTTGCTGCCTTGGTGTATTTGCTCATGCTCTGGCTTCATCTGGGATGGTTATTTATTTATTTACTTGATGTAGTGTTCCATGATTCATTGTTTGCGTATAACACCCAGTGCTCCATGCAGAACGTGCCCTCTTTAATACCCATCACCAGGCTAACCCATCCCCCCACCTCCCTCCCCTCCCAGGGTTCGTTTCTCAGAGTCCAGAGTCTCTCATGGTTTGTCTCCCTCTCTGATTTCTTCCCATTCAGTTTTCCCTCCCTTCCCCTGTGGTCCTCCATGCTACTCCTTATGTTTCACATATGAGTGAAACCATGTAATTGTCTTTCTCTGCTTGACTTGTTTCACTTAGCATAATCCCCTCCAGTTCCACCCATGTCAGTGCAAATGGTGGGTATTCATCCTTTCTGATGGCTGAGAAATATTCTATTGTATGGCTTTTTGCATCTCTACATGTTAGAACAGTGCCCATCTTTCAGTGCCCAGCTCAAATGCAACCCACTCATCAAGTTAGAACCTGTCAGAACTCTAAGGGGTATTGGGGGTCATCTTGTGCAACCCTTTAGTAGCATAGACGAGGAGATGAGGCTGATGGAGATGAATGATGTGGTGAAGTTAGAGGTAAAAATAATGCTAAAACTGAGATATGCTGATTCTCTGTGCTTCCATTTCCATGTAGCCTCCCTGAGTTACTACCTAACTCTAGTTGGAATTAATTTGCCAATTCCTCTTTTCTCCAATGGTCATTTGCTTTTACTTATACTTTATCACTCTCATGTCCATCAACTTCAATAGAGTCTAAGCCTCTTGAAAACAAGGATCATATTTAATTTATTTTGCGTTAACAGCATTTGATCAAGTAGATGACACTCTCAAAATATTTATTACAGAGAACTATAGATGAATTGTTTTAACTTCTGCAGCTCAAGAAAAAGAAAGGAGCCCTATAGGGAAGGTAGTATCATTAGTCTAGAATTCAGGATTTGGAAACACTGACTACCACTTTAGAGGAAGGGTGGTTCTATTTTACTGAAAAGAATCTCATATTCTTAGACCTCTCTGAAGACATCATACCATGAACAGACAGAGTTACACACACACACTGCAAAACAACTATTGAGGAATTGCTCTTGTCTGTGACTTCTAGTTAAATGTGCTAGTTTTAGATGGAGACAGTATTTGTCTCCAAGGCTTAGCGCACCTATGCCTTGGCTTTGTCTTCCTGGTAGTGTTGTTTTGATAACTAGATGAGCTGCGTAAAATGTTAGCACGATGCTCATTTAAGTGTTCACTGAACAGTAGCAACAGTAATTAAGACGTATCAGTATTTATACAAGAAGGGCCAATGTAAGCCCTTTCCTTTGGCCCAAGAAGAAATACCCATTGCTGGAATAAGGCTATATGTACCTCAAAATCCTATACATTTGAAACAGTAACAACCATGCCAACAATATGCTCCTCCAAAGGACAGCTTGAAGAATGCAGATCAGAAAATATACTCATTACACAAATAGTACTTGAGTACCTACAGATACTTATTGAGCATGGTTCTGTGTGCTGGACTACAGTCTTAGTATAAAATTCCTCTAAATAGTAGATCACAGTGCTCTGAACAAACCGTACTCTTTAACCCCCCTGGCTTGCAATCCATATTTCTTCTACTTGGAATCACCTTCCACTTCCTCCCAAATTTCCAGGCTCCATTTAACATACTTTTACTTCTCCTTAAGGACTTAGTTCAAAGGTTACTTCTTTGATAACATACTTGGCCCTTTTAACCATTACTTGCTCCCTCCCTTGAGGCTCAACTGCAATTCAAACTCCTCACTCACTGCCTTGTTCGCTGACTTGCCTCCTTGCCTAAACTGTGAGTTCCTAAAGAACAGGGACCTTGATTTTTCATCTTTCTTTACTCTCTTTTTCCCTTCCCCAGTGGCTAGCACAATGACCACATACAATAAGGGCTTAATAAATAACTGCTCTCTTTATCTCCACATGAGATAAATTTGCAAAATGTATTTGTTTCACACACCTTTCGCATCTGGCCTTCCATCCTCTCATTGCCTTTTTACTTTGGCTGCTGCTATGACAACCAGCTGCATGCAGCGCAAACAATTCTGAGGTATATTCCACATGGCTCCTCACAGAGTTCCCGGTGGGATGGAGCTTAGTGACCCAGAGCAGGGACCAGCTCAATAACACATTCTTGGACTGCTTTCCCTCTTCTCTGTTTATCTTGTTCCAATCTCCTACCAGTGTTCCTTGAAATTCCTTTCCAAAATAATCACCTATAAGTGAGCAGCTCATTTTGGGAGGATTCACACAAAGATACACTCTTGTATGAAGAAGAGAACAACAGGTTATAAATACCGTGTCTAGGGCAATTTCATATGCCCCCCCACCCCTGTGTATAGTGCTCTGCACATAGTAGGTGTACAATAAATTAGTTTTGGATAAATAAATTGATTGAAAGTAAATAATTATCCTATCTCTTTGCCTCCATTCTTCTTGGCTCTTCATAATGCCATTGCATCACTTTTATGAAAAGGTCTGCTTTAATTATATTGTTAGCAGGCACACCCTTAATAATGTCAAAGGGGTCTTAAAATCTTAATAAAATCTGATTTTCTCCTCATAGATTTTATCCCAGGAATATTACCCACTGTTTTACACTATTATCATTTTGGTTTCTGCTATACCAGCAACATGGCCTAATGAAAGTTCTGTCTCCTATTGTATTTCTTAAATATTTAAAAGCACTCATGGTTCTTATATTTTTATTATGATTTCAACTATAAAATACTCCTCTCCCTACAACCTTGAAATGCTCTTTTCTCAAAGCTCCAGCTGCCCTACATTTTCTGCCTAAGGTGATCCAACTTGTAAGATGGGAATATGGGAAATACAACTTCTATGAGAGGAACTTGGGGACATGCACACAGAAGTCAAATGTTGGGGAATTTTAGTCCAAAGGATGGTTCCACAGAGGATGAGAAGAAAAAAAGACCAATACATTTGCATAGTGATCCCAGCACTGGACACATTATGCAATCTAGATTCATATTGATTTTTAAGGATGTTTAGTAACTTTCTTCTCCCAAAATAGGGAGAATATACTGCTCATAATTTTTCTGGACACCAGTAAAGGTATTTTAAAAGGGGCAGTGGGAATGTTTTAAATTGTTACATTGGAATACCTTACCTCTGCCTCATTTTATGGATAATATAAATTTAGCCACTTATATTATTGTTCAAAAGAGTTTTTGACTATAATTGAAATAAGGCTTCCTGGGACTGCATTAGTAAGTTTTACAGTCTATCAGCTGATATATTTTTTTTAAGATTTCTTATTGATTTGAGAGAGAGAGAGCGTGCACATGTCTGTGCCTGAGGTAGGGGAGGGGCAGAGGGAAAGGATCTTCAAGCAGACTCCTGCTGAGTGCAGAGTCAGGGCTGGATCTTGTGACCCAGGAGATCATAACCAGAGCTGAAACCAAGAGCCTGTTGCTTAACTAAAGACTGAGCCACCCAGGCGCCCCGATTAGCTGATAATTTTATATTCACAGTTCTTTGATCACAAATCACAAGAAGTCTTGTTATTTCATTAGACAAAACTTTAGTTTGTTAGAGATGACTCTACTTTAGCATTATTTTCTATTATCCTTAACCAAAATATATACATTTAACCCTCAAGCTGGAAAATTCATCTTAGGTGAGTCAAAAAATGATTAATTTAGGAATAACTGGTTTTTATAACAGTAATCACATTCTTTATGCAACAAATGCTTACTGGGCACTACTATGTGTTAGGCATTGTGCTTAGTGCTGAATATACGAAGATGGACAAGATCTAATCCTTGGCTTTCAGGAACTTAATGTCAAGTAGAAACAAAACTATCTAGAAGAAAAGGGTTGATTTTTACTAAGTCAAATATTATTAGAATTGCAGGTAAAAGAAACTTTGAGAGGCTCTATTCTCTTTTGTCAAAGTATAATCAAATCAAAACTCTAGAGAAAGGCATTTCAGGTTTATGCCCTTTTAAAGCTAGAAGGGACTGAAGTCTAGAGAGGGAATACCTACACAGGGAATTAATTCAGTTCTCTAGACTTTGAGTTTGGTGTCTTATCCAACACACTGCACTGCCCACATTAATTTATTTAGTGTCTTGTTTCAGATTTCTGTAACTCTCACTGCTTATTGATATTGGATATATCAAATACAATCTTAAAATGTTTCTAAATATAATATCAAAATAATTTCATAGTCTAGTAAATTATCCAACAGTTACACACCACTTTAATTAGTCATTTCAACCAATAAAATACAAAATGAGTTTTTTCTATATACATGCTAGAAATGATCATTATTTTTTTAAATATCAAATGTTTGAAGTAATTCCCAAGATCTATAGTCAATGTATGTTTTATGTGCATCTCATAATGTACTCACGTGGACTTTTTAAAATGCATTAAGCATATAAAGCCCATAATATTTCTTGATTAAATATTAGTGATATTTAGAAGGGCACCTGGGTGGCTCAGTTGGTTAAGCGGCTGCCTTTGGCTCAGGTCATGATCTCAGGATCCTGGGGTTGGGCCCTGCTTCAGGCTCCCTGCTCAGCAGGGAGTTTGCTTCTCCCACTGTCCTTCCCCCTGCTCATTCTCTCTCTCTCTCTCTCTCAAATAAATAAATAAAATTTTTAATAAAAAAATTAGTGATATTTGAATAATTTTCATATTAGAATCTATTATGAATGGTTAATTTTAATTTATACCAAGAAGAATGAGAGAGAATATTGCCTAGAATCAAAACAATAGGTACCTATAAAATTCTGCATATATGTCTAAACCATCCTGATTCACCCGGTTCTCAAAGTACACATGAAATCTGAAAATTAGCAAAATTAGCCTCTTTGCATAAAATGCAGTTTGTTTTTTCACATGAAGGACCAACTTTAGTTTAATATTTATGCTTGAAGTCAGGACTTGAAAACTTAAAAAATGAAAAAGGAATTCAGGAAACCACAGATTCTTAGAGAGTAAAGCCTACTTTAAAAACAAATGTTTAAAATGTTTAAATGTGGGCGCCTCGGTGGCTCAGTTGGTTAAGCGACTGCCTTCGGCTCAGGTCATGATCCTGGAGTCCCTAGATCGAGTCCCGCATCGGGCTCCCTGCTCGGCAGGGAGTCTGCTTCTCCCTCTGACCCTCCTCCCTCTCATGCTCTCTGTCTCTCATTCTCTCTCTCAAATAAATAAAATAAAATCTTTAAAAAATAAATAAATAAAATGTTTAAATGTTAACAAACCCCACAAAAATAAAAATGTCAATTTGGTTTTATTGCAGTAACATTTTTCTACCTTCCTATTACACCAATACCTAAGAGGAATTGCTAGTGAAATCAGCCACATTTAAATGCCTGTGTTCTAATATGCATTTTCCATTTCAGACTAAAGTTAATTATAATCACAATTAAAAAGGAAATTTAGCATCATTTTAATAGTCAAAGGTGAATTTCTAAAATTCCCTGTAAGTTTATGTGCAAGATTTAAGGAAAGCAACCATGAAGTCATTTCCTTTCTTGTGTATTCTTAGAAACATGTCTTATAAAAAGTTTGGGCCATATAACTGCACTTGGGTGTACTTCTCTTAATCTTAAAATTAGAAAAGACAGATGATTGTTTTCTCCCTTCACTGGAAAGAGAAAAAGATATTAAATGTTAATATCTCATTGTTATACCTTTTTTCCCCTGAAGATAAAGGGACATAAAAAGGAAGCAATAAGTGCTATGCATGTTCCTACTAATCTTACCAGAATCTCCTCCTATATTAAACTAGTTCTTGTCTATCCTATTTAAACTGTTCTTCTGATATTCTTCACATACGAACAAGATTATCCTTTGCTGAGTTTAAGCATTATGGCAGCTACCAGCTTATAAAGAGTAACAGAGCAGCTTTATCCTCATGTTTGAATTTGGAACAAGAAACTCACCAATAATACAAATAGTTTTTTATTAAGCAGCATTCCTGTTTATTACAGAGCAACAATAATTTTTTTTTTGGATTTCAATTTAACAATGAAAACAAATCCCAATTCCCCCATCTTTTTGATGCAGCTGGTTGCACTATGCATAATGTCTGATATACAATGGCAGTGTCTATTGTTACAGAACTGGCTTATTTGTGTATTGAAAGCTTCATTCAAATTTGTATGGTCCAGAATGTTCAATGAAATGCACAAATTGACTAGTTCAATATTCCTCAATTTGTCATAATGGTTTTTTTGTGAGTGTTTTTCTTCTTTAAGAGAGCCATAATGCCATTTTTATTTCATAAGAAACAAGGTGACAATTCCTGTGAAATCTCACAGTTCAATGCTAAGGATAGGGTACTCAGTCAAGTTCAAAGTCACTTATAGAACTATGAAAACCACCTCAGACTAAATCTGGGTTTAGCAGCTACAGAAAACCCACGGGAAGCCTTCCTTTATTGTTTGCTGACAATGAAGTGAAATACGATGTGGACATATTACGAAAAGGATGTTGTAAGTGAAAGGGAGTGGCTGAGAAGAAGCAAAGTGAGTGGTAAACAATGTTGGGGGGAAAGAGTGGCCTAGAGAGACCTCATGACTAAAAATATCTGCAGAGGGTGCCTGGGTGGCTCAGTTGTTAAACGTCTGCCTTCGGCTCAGGTCATGATCCCAGGGTCCTGGGATCGAGCCCCACATTGGGCTCCCTGCTCCGCGGGAAGCCTGCTTCTCCCTCTCCCACTCCCCCTGGTAGTGTTCCCTCTCTCGCTTTCTCTCTGTCAAATAAATAAATAAATAAATAAATAAATAAATAAATAAATAAAATCTTTAAAAAAAATATCTGCAGAAACACAAACATACTCATTTTGGAGCCCTGCAAATACATCTCTTCATATTGGGCATTTGGAGTCCTTTTCTATTCCTAGGTATGTTTACTAAATTACACAAGTCTAGTAATTCTAATATCCTTTGAGTATGCATCTATAATGCATACTCAATTAATTCATTTTCAATTCATTCATTCATGCATTCAATTTTATGCCATTGAGCTGCTTTTGGGTTTAAGTTATAGAAAAGAAAGCTGGAGTCAGTAAATATGGTTTGATCTCCAGATCACTGAATCATGAAAAGAATAGATTGAAAAAGCTATTTTTAAATAAGGAGAAACTATAAAACCCTGGAAGGAAAATCAAATGTCTCTATTTCTTAGGTGTCAATTAGAGGCATTTAATTGCATGTTGTTTGTTTGAAGGTATTACCTTTTCATCACTTCACTGGTAGGTAAAGAACAGAGAGAGGTCCTTTTCCAGCTGGTTAGACAATGCTGGAAAAACTAGACTCTTCTACTTGACATAGATAACTTACTATTTTAATTCCTGAGAAGATGTATTTCCAGCGTTAAATATAGAGTAGAATAACAATCACATTATAATTATCAAACATTTGGGCAAGGCATGTAAAGGACTGCCCAGAGTGTTTTTTTTTTTAAATTCTTTAATTACATCATTATGACTCCCCCATTTTTTTTTTTTTTTGGAAAGTTAATTGCTTTTAGAAAATTTTTAGTACAAAGAATTAAAGACCTTCAACAAAATACTTACGTACTGTGAACTTTGGTGTTTCCATCTCTAGGACAGTGTTATTAATATCTACGGGTTATTGTGTAGCACTAAAGGAGACAATGTGGGTGACCATGCTTTGTGTTGCATAAATCAGTTTATACAAGCAATGTGGGCCCAGGGCTGATAATTGGGTCTTTAAAGAAAAAAAAATGCCCCTTAAATTTGTTGTCATTTTTTAAAGAACAGAATGTCTTCAGGTGATCCATCGACTGAATCATGGTTATTAGGTGAAGTGTAAATGACCAGAAATAACTTATTTTGATGAAATAAAATTCTATTCACCTGGAAGTTCAGTTTTATCTATTAGTAATTGGCAAGGTGAGATATCTGACTTCTGAAAGTGTCTCTTTTATCATTCACTCATGCGTTTGTAGATTCATTTATGAAATACTTCTGTAGCATCTACTCTGTGCAGAACTGCCTGGGTGTTACAGGTGCTTCCTTGTCTCCCAAGATTCCCATCCCCTAGTTGATCAGACACTAATCTAGGCACTGCTGTGAAAGAATTTTGCAGATGTAATTAAAGTCCGTTGACCTTAAAATAGATGATCTGGGTGGGCCTGACCTAGTCTCATGAGTCCCTCTGAAAGCAGGCAGTTTTCTTCCCTGGTGGCAAAAGAGTAAATCAGAGATTAAGACCCAAAGGGGGAAGAGCCAGCTTGAGGACAGAAGGGGAAGAGCCAGTTTGAGGTATTCTTGAAGCTGCAAGAATACCTAAATAAATAAACAAATGAACGGATAAATAAGTGAATAAATGTGTAGAAGATAAAGAGTAAAGCCCTGGGCCCATGTGTTGAGGAATGCAAGTGACCATTAGAAGCAGTGAGCAGCCTCTGTCTGAGAGCCAGCAAGAAAATGAGGACCTCAGTCTTACAACCACAAGGAACTGAATGCTGACAATACCCTGAATGAGCCTGAAAGTGGGTTCTTCCGTAGAGCTTATAGACACCTTGATTTCAGCCTCGTGAGGTCATACATGGAGAATCCCCTTGAGCCACACTGTACTTCAGATCCACAGAAGTGTGAGCTCATAAGTGTTGCTCTAAACCACTACATTTGTGGCAATTGTTTCATAGCCATAGAAAATGAGCACAATCAGTGATTTCCTTTCATATGGGGACACATCACATAAACTGTTGAGAGCAATACCAGGGTTAAAGAGGCACGAGTTAGAAACAGAAGAGCCAAAGATACGTCAAGGTGAAATGAGCAGCACATACATGAGCTCTTAGTTCCCAGAGGGTGTTTCACGGCATTCCGAGTTCTTCCTGGAGCATACAGCATGGGAAGGTTTGGCAGGGCAGAATTTCTCTTGTAATTTCAAATAAATCTTTTTTTTTTTTTGAACCTATGTGTCTGTCTACTTCAAGTTTTTGTTTAGATGACATTCTACAATCCTATACTATGTCTATTCTCCTTGTTTTATACAAACCTTTCCTCACCTTTGCAAACAATAAAAACAAAGCCTCCAATCAGAGACTCCAGGGGGTCAGTACTATCATTCTTTTCAGTTGAAAGGAAATAATCATGAGCTACTTATAAATCCAAGATTACTCCAATTCATGCTGAGCCCTGAATGAGATAATATGTACATATATGTAATCTCTGTCCACAGTACAGAAAAAAAGCTTGACCAGAAGCCCTGTGAGCACTTCCCCCCTCCCACTGTTTAAATGTAAAATGCCTAAATCTGAACACTTATCAGTGAATAACTAATCCTAGTAAGCACATAACCATGCTCATTTTCTAACTCCTTTGTGGTCAAATAATGAATACAGATGCTACAGAAAATAGTCACCGTGGCAAATTTAGACAAATAGAATTTAGAGACAGTGACAAAAGCTTAGTCAAGCATAATGCTCACAAAACCTAAAGCAAAAATCAGGACGAAAAACATCAAACATTCCCCAGAGGCTCCTGATTGCATAAGAGGGTCTGACTTTAGAGTCCTTTGGTTTAGTGTAACCTCCTCTTTCTCTAGTAATTCACACTCCTACAGCTGAAAGAGGTTTGGACTATAACACTCATTATTTACAGTAGCTATTGAGGCTGCAAGAATACATAAATGAATAAACAAATGAACAGATTAGTAAGTGAATAAATGTGTAGAAGATAAAGAGTAAAGCCCTGGGCTCATCTTATTTCCCTGAGTTTGCAATCTAATTGTGTTTCCAGTGAGGAAAAAAGGCACACACATGCTCCCCTAAAAGATGCTTTTTTATATACAAAAGGTAAAGCCAACATACTTTTACACCTGTGCCATTTCTCTATTTAAGCTGAGATTTGCTACTTATCGTGTATGAATAGAAGAATGGATGGAATGAACAAAGCATGGATTTTTGTTGTTCCTGCCATGTAAAGTTACAGCAAATAAATTGTAGGGAGGAAAGAATAAATGTAGAAATAGCCTAAATCTTTTTATGTAGATGAAGTGAAAAAGCAGTCTCCTTTAGAATTGCTGCTTTAGATTATAATAGCAATTTATGTTAAAAGTCACTATGACAAATCAGCCCATAATTTATTTTAAGAAGTCAAACTAGCAAGATCAAGTGTTCTGTAGGTGGTATTTCATCTTATCATATTAAAACAGTCTTCCCAAATGTAAAAGATAATCTCAACTGCTGTGTTCTGTAAGCAAGCAGAAAATTATGTAAATCTGATTTCCTTACTATGCGTTTGCTATCTCTTTAAAGCTTACTAAATCATATCCAGATTTGTAAACACAAAAGCACTGGATCCAAGATACATTTGCTTTTCAAACACTCAGAATGAAAAAAGGTATTTTGCAGGATGTAATTGAAAAATTCCTGTCTTCAAAAGCTAACAAATCAACAGTTGTGTGAGATTCAAAAAAAATAGAAAATATCACCTCTTAACTTATTATGGGCTTAATTGCTTCCTCATAATGGAGTGTGACAATGTGATTGCAATAAGAATAACACCTGCTTTGAAAATCACGTATCAAAGAAATGCCAGTGAGGAGCAGGAAGTCCAAAAGGCAGCCATGTTAAAGTTCTTCATCCCATCCTTAGTTTGGATCACTCTTTACTCTCTCTTCTTTAAGCCTGTTTAATTGGTGTTTACTTTGTTAGCTCACCTAAAAATGTCTGCACCTGTATGCCCAGCTTTGAGGATGCAAAGGCACAGAATTTGCACATGCAAGTAGTTGGGTATTTATCTGGGCCGAAACTCAGAGATTATCTTCCTCACAGACACAGAAGCGCCCTGAACTGCATTGTGCTCTGCCTGTGTGTACAAAGAAAAAGCCCATGAGCCAGATCGCACAAGCATCTTGAGTCAATGGCCAACAGAAGGGACTGTCCTCATTCTTCTTTATTCTGAAGAAGAAAATCCTTCAATGTTAAGGTTAATTGGTTAAGTTCATTCATATTGTGGATTTGCATTTAGTTGCATTCATGTAGCTTAAGTTTTTTGTAAATATATGTCTAATCTTATATATTCTTTCACCAGTAATTTCTCACTTTGTGTTTGGAGAGCAAGGGAGGAAATCTTTTATTTTTTCTATGAAGAGATGGCCAAGGGCAATAAATCAATAGGTTAAAAGATATTTAAATTGCTATGTTTTAGTCTGACTCTTGGTTTTAGGTCATGAGCTCATGGTCGTGAGATTGAGCCTCATGTCAGGCTCCGTGCTGAGTGCAGAGTCGGCTTCGGATTCTCTCTCTCTCTCTCTCTCTGCCCCTCACATTCATCCTCTCTCTCTCTCTGAAATAAATAAATAAATAAATAAATAAATAAATAAATAAATAAATCTTAAAAAAATTGCTATGTTTTAGTTAATAGAAATGTACAGTATTTTGTACACTAAAAAAAATGAGGATAATGAAAACAAAATACCACCCAGTATTTAAATGAATTTTTTTATAAGTCAGTAATAAACATCTCTACCCACCACAGCAGTTTTTATTATTTTTAAGGTAAAATTAAAGCAAGAAAAGGTCCAAAAGATTAAGCAAATCCTACATTGTGTTTCATTTTTAATTCAAATGCTCAGTGGATTGCACAATAAAATCCTTATTGATGAAAGACTGTCAAAGAAAAAAATCTTTTTTGTTAATAGCCTCAGCCAAATCACCCAGAGCCGGTGGCCTCTGAGGCATTCTGGTCAGAAAGCCAGCCATTCGAGGCTTTTTCCTTCTGTTAGGTCTACTGTACAGTGCATACCATTTTGTTCTCACTCTGGGAGCTCTCTAGTCAGTTCTAGACCCATCCATACCTCATTATTCTGCAGCCAGACAAATGGCAGGAATTATAACATCGTGGTAGGGATGACATACTATGGTATGGTTGAGAAGGCTCTCCCATTTTAAAAACCACTGTTTCGTAATGCTTAAAAGTTTCCCCAAATATTCTTCATATGGAAACTCTGTGTTTGTTTTCAGTCTGAAGTGATTCTGTAAGAGAAATATGTAAGATATGTATTTTGTTTTAAAGTGAAAATATACCTGTGGGTTACCCTTGCTCAATTTATGAAGCATTCCCTGGGGGCTGGGGGTAGGGAGAAGGGTAGTTTACATTTCTTATTCAACAGTGTTTGTTGAGTGCCTACTATATGTTCGAGGCTCTTTGCCAGCCTAGTCTCCTTTCTCAGAGTGCTAATTAATTGCCTGGTAGGACAGGTAAAGCAAATGCACAAGTGAATGTTACACGTATGCCAAGTCCCCCTGTTCGTGGCCTCCTACTGCTGTACCTGAAGGAGACAATGTCCTTCTAAACTACTTGAGGAACTCATCTCTAAACTTTCATTTTTTGGCACCTCTGGCAAACTTTGGCCACTGCAGCTTCTGATTCCAGGTTTGAAGATACATTTCCTTATTGCTTTTGGCTCTTTGGTCTCATTTGGACCTTAGCTCCTTTTCTGACCTGGCTCCTTCTCCCGGGTTTGGCCTTAAGATACCCTTCCTCTACAGCTCTCTCTGTTCTTTTGTCTTGGGGATTAACTAGGTGACTGGGAAATACAATGTGCCTTTTTTCCATGTTTATTTAAAATTAAATTTCATGTTTTAGATTTTTAAAAATGGAATTGAATTTCTTGTAGTTAAAGCAGTCATACTGTATTTTCACTCTAAAACCCTTAGATTATCCAGATGTGCCAAAGTACTTGCAGCACAGAGTTGCTTATAAAACATCCAAATTTTAGCTTGGCAGTACACAAAGTGTATAATTCACACATTTTACGGAATTTTCAGAAATGGTGTGTCTTACAGCTTTTTATAGCATTGACTCTCCATATAAGAATAAAAATAGGAGCAATTATTTTTTTATGATCAGGCAATAAATACATATTCCCTGCCATTGTTTAGCTGTATTCAAAACCCACAAATACTGATTTGAAAACAAATAAAAATGCATATGAAAATATGATGCAGCCATAAATCATGAATTTGCCTTATTTAATGTTAAAATACACAGAAACTACAGTTTTGGATTAAGTAAAAAATGGTTATAAGCTTCCCACTTTTCCAGTAAAACATGCACTTGTGGAAAGAGAAGAGATGAAAGAGGTCTATGCAGGACCGGATGGCACAGCGTTGGTGATCAAGCTTCTTCATTTTTTCTAATATTTCACCTAGTGACTATAAAATGTCAGCTCTGAAACCAGGTGTATAGTTAGCTTGTCTGAATAGAAAAACTCCCTTATCTTTTGAGTCTTTTAAAGTCTTTTTTTAGGTCAAAGTCAATTCAGGCATTCCTTTTACTGAACTGAATCCATCCAGGATTCTACTCATATTATACAATGTCAGAAATAATGTTAGGGCTAAAGGCTAATTTGTAGCCCTAAAACAGAGTTAATCATTTTGAATTGTACTTGGAAAAAATAAAACAGTCTGTAGAAATTCCACATTTCTATTTCGGAGGTATTTTAATCTGAAGAGAAGAGGATCAATATTTCTTTTCTTTCATTCATTCACCCATTTGTCTAATTATTCACCCATCTCATTCACTCAATAGACATTTATTAAATATCTACTATTATACAAGTGCTACTTAGGAGCTAGGGAAACAGCAGTGAACAAACAAGTTTCTTGCTATCAGGGAACTTACAATGGGGCAGGGAAACGGAGAAAAAACAATCCATCAACTTAATGTCAGGTGGGGATAAATGTCAAGAAGATAAAATAGGATAAGGGGATAGAAAGTGAATGGAAGAGTAGGGTGCTCTTTTATATATGATTAAGAATTTGGAGACTTTGGGGTCACCTGGGTGGCTCAGTGGGTTAAATGTCTGACTCTTCATTTCAGCTCAGGTCGTGATCTCAGGGTCCTGGGGTGGAGCCCTGTGTCCAGCCCCATGCTGAGCATGAGGTCTGCTTGGAATTCTCTCTCTCTCTCTCGGAAAAAAAAAAAAAAAAATGGAAACCTTTGTCTAGAGATTTGAATAAAGTAACAACATGAGCCATACAAATATCTGGGGGAAAATTGTATTAAGCAGAGGGACCAGTTAGCACTAAGGTCCCAAGGCAGGAGCACATCTGGTATGCTGAAAAATAACAATAAAATCAGAATGGCTGGAGTCCAGTGCGAGAGTCCAGTGAGAGAGGGATTGTAAGAGATGAGGCTATAGAATTGGGGATAATATCATACAGGCCCCTGTGGGGACTTTGGATTTTATTTTTAGTGAGACAGGAAGGTATTGGATGGTTTTGAGCAGAGAATTGACCAGTTTTAAATACATCGCTGGCCATTTGTGGTACAGAGTAGATTAAGATGAGGCAGTGTGGGAGGCTGCGGAGACAAATTAGGAGTCCATAGCAATAGTCCAAGTGGAACATATGTTTTAGCTGTTGCTTTTAAGGAATCTTCAAAGTGGACACCAATCACTGCCTAACAACTTCCCTGGGCAATAAAGAAGTATGACTCCTGGAGCCCAGTGTGCGTGTGAGACAGAGAGATTGTCTTTCCCTACAAACTCAACTGTTTGTTGTTAGTGGTAATAAACACGACAGTTCTCTAGAGTCTAAAACAACTTCATAAGCAAAGAAAAACTATGAGAAATATACTTTACTACAATAATGTGTTATTTAATAAAATCTTTTTTTTTAATTGAAGTCATATTGAGGTTGTTGAATCAGTGATGAGCCAATAAGTTAAAAATAAGTCCTATTTCAATGGCTGGTCAAAGTGTATTTGTATATATTCTTAACTATATGTTCATTCACAGAGCTTTAACCAAGCTATAATTGTAGTATACCAAATTGTAGGTACATGACATTGTAAATATATGGCTCAGAAAAACAAAATAATTTTTTTAGAATATGAAATATATTTACCTGCATACAATTAATCAGCAAAAATAATTATAAAACCTTATGATTCCATTTATATGACATTTCCAGAATAGGCATATATATAGATACAGAAAGATTAGTGGTTGCTTAGGGCTGAGAGGGATGGTAGGTTTGGGGGATGACAGCTAGAGGGTACTGGGTTTCTTTTATAGATGATAAAAATGTTCTAAAATTGATTGAGTTGATGGTTGCACAACTCCGTGAATAGACTAAAAACCATTAAATTTTACATTTTCAATGGGTAAACTGTATGGTATGTGAATTATATCTCGATAACGCTGTTATCCAAAAAATGATGATAAAACTGATGGATGAAGTCTTATCCATATAAAGCAATGGTCACATAAATCCATGTTAATAAAAAAAAAGCTAACATGCCAGTGAGTCAAGAAATAAAGTGCTCCTGTGCTAAATTTCTTATGAGAATGATTACAAACTTCCTACCCACTTTGTCCATTTATGAATAGTTATGGTCATCTGTGTGCTTTAGGTTCTCTATTTGGGAAAATCTGGGAGAGGGGTGGTCAGATTGAGCTTGAACGCCTTAGAAAGAAAAAAAAAGTATCATTAATTAACTATCATTTATCCTTAAGTAACCGCTCCACTGAAATAAAGTGCCTGAATTTGTCTTTGTCTAAGACAGGTCTAGAAGATTTGTTTGAAGTATCCTTAATGCCCATGGTAAATTTCAGGCAAGGGTCAGGCAGATGTACCAAAGTCGAAAGCAGGACATCTATATTGAACATGTACTTCTTAAAGAAACATTGCCTCTCAGAGGCTTCTTAGAATTCTTATTATTAGTAATATTTTTTATTTGGAGAGACTTTCTCACAGGGGCTGCATGCCCTGATGGACATGGTTTTAGTATCTATTTCTATTAGCAACAGCTGCCAATCCAGGGTTCAAACCAGCTACCTACCAAATTACAATGCTCATTGAGAGTTACAATAGCAATTTGTTCAAGTGATGTCTATGTAAACTGTTTGGGTAGATTTGAGGTTGCATAAATATTCCTTATGAGGCCTTAGTCAAAGATTGCTGAGGTTAGTGTGTACAAATGACAAAATAACAGGTGTTCTAATATCTGAGGTTATGCTTAAATTTTGCAACAAGAATTAATGATCTTATGTAGAGGTACTTAGAACTGCTTCTTGTGAAAAATGTATCTGTACTTTTATCCAAAGTCCTAGAATATTTCTGTATCATGATGCATTTTTATCAGATTATAATGATACTTCAAATGTGATGCATCCTAGCATTTGTGTATGTGTGGTGCTGAAAAATTATTCTGCATAATAATAAACTTTTGAAACAAACATAATTGCCTTCTCATCCCACTGAAAAGAGGAATGAAGAACTACTTTCAGGACAACAAAGAAAAGGGTGTTGTTATTGTTCTGTTTTGTTTTTTAGTTTAAAAAAGTACCTAGGCACAATGGTATTTTGTAGTGGCTTGGGCGCCAGACAAAAGATGGCCCTGAATTAGGGTTCTGTGATGAACTGGTCTCAATCCAAGCTCATAATTTTGGTTGTCAAAGGAGTGTAGACATCTCAGACACACTATCACAAATGAAATGGGGCCAGGCGCTCTTGAGAGAGCACCTGGCCCCATTTGATGCTATTATGGCCAGAACCTGAAAATGCTGATTTGGAAGATTGGCAAGTGTCCCTGGCCAGTGGTGGAGCAGTGGAGACCTGGCCTGTTCTTGGTATCTTCACAGGAATAGCAGGCTGTAAGGGCCAGGAACACATGTGGACAGGTGCTCACTTATGTGTCTGGCTGGAGTATATTTCTTTTTGTCCTGCTCTGACCAGCAGATAGCTGTTCACTATCCTTAGTCTAAAATTCACACTAAAATCAAAGTTCCCCTATAGACTTTTCCAAGTGAACAAATCCCTAACTCCCATTTTCTCTAATTACTCCTGATTCCATTTTCTATCACTGTTTCTATTCCTCTCCAACTGATCACTTCTTGAAAATACTATTCAGGGCTATAATCAATTCTGACTAGGTCTGTGTATATTAGATCTACTCATGGGGTAACTGGGTAGTTCAGGCAGTTAGCCGTCCGACTCTTGGTTTCAGTGCAGGTCATGATCTCAGGGTTGTGCGATCAAGCCCTGCATGGGGCTCCGTAGTCAGTGGGGAGTCTGCTTGATACTCTCTCTCTCCCTCTCTGCCCCTCCCTCCGCTCTTATGCTCTCTCTCTCTCTGTAAAATAGATGAATAAATCTTTAAAAAAAGAAGATCAACTTATTTTACAGAAGCAAAAACTGAGAAAGGTAAGTGGGAAAATTAAATGTTCAGGTAGGAGTGAAAATGTAAAGTGTGACTACAATTTATTGGTTGGGTTCCTAGGGTTCCAATGGAATTTCACCATATTTATTACCTTTTCTTTGGTAAATTTAAAAATATAGCAAATACGTCCACCCAAGACTGATGCCATATACTTACCTTACCATGTTTCATTAGAGGTTCTAAACAGGAGTCTGGCTGAAAGGTTCTTATTTTTCCCTTTATAGACTTCCTTAGCACTTCTGTTCATTTCTTAAGGAAATTCCTGCTTCCTGCATTGTTTTGTCGTTACCTAATTACCCATATTTGTTCCCTGGTTTGTAAGCCTATTGAGAATAGATGTCACATGTCATCCACCGCTATTTCACACATACAGTGCCTATCATCATGTCCTGTCCTAGCGGGTACTTAATATTTTTGAGCAAATAAGTATCTTCATCTAAAACATATTGCCCCTGATTCTACAAGTAAAGCAATGCATTTCGTTAGTTGATTAACACAACAACTGATGATTTACTATGAAGTGAGAGATAATTATCAGTAAATTCTCATGGGCATTAGTCCAATTTACTTGTCCAGGTGTAATTCTGAATTCATTGCCAACAACCAGGGCCTGTGAAAGAGCATCAAGTAGTTGCCATATGATGAATATAATTTTGTTTTGATTATAGATCTGTTTCCAAAATATAATTTCTATTCATTTTCAGCACACATGCAGAATTATGGCTGGCCTCTGATATACGAAAAAAAATCTTACAATAATTTATATGTTGAGGTCACTTCTTATTACTTCTTTAAAATGCAGTTGCTATGACTCATGGAAAAGGATTTTATTCAGAAAAGGACACTACGGAATCCTTTAGATCCTTGCCATTTCAGTGTGGCTTGGGCACCAGTAGCATCAACATCAGCTGGAGCTTATTAGAAATGTAGAATATCAGACCTTTCCCCAGAATCCTGAATCAGAATGTGCATTTTAACAAGATCCCTGGGTGATTCAAATGCACATTAAAGTTTGAGAGGCCCTACCTTAGGCCTTTATTTCTGTCGTTGGAATTAGAAATGACTTATTTATAGAATTGAAAGAATAAAGTCTTGTTGTGTCTGTTTTTGATTGATCCTACAACCTAAATCAGCTTGGCTGATGCAGGTGAGCAGCTTAGTAAGGTTTTGAATATTAATGCTTCTATATAATCAGAATCATGGAAATATATTGGTCACACGTATTTTAAAATGGGATAAAGCAGTCAGTTAAAAGGTAGCATTTATAGGAGGCTCACTGTGTGCAGAACTTAATCTGAGGCTCTCTGGCTCATTACCAATGAATATATTTCTTGGAAGACATGTTTCAAGACACCTATAGCTGAACATAGGAGACATATGTCAAAATTATTATCATACAACTGAGACCAGAATATTCTTCTCCCAGGCAAAATGCCAGACCACATCTGGAAATGTGGTCAACCACATGACCAATGTGCTGTGTGACCAATAATCACTCAGAAGTAAAGCGAGGATACCAACTAGTTTGGAATCAGTGTGGCTGGGTGTAGAAAAGAGTCAAGAAGCAGAAAGACACAAAATCACAAATTTTCACATAACCTAATGTGGTAGATTGTGCTATTAGCCCAATCCTTTAGCTCTCCCTGTATCCATATGCTTTGCCATGTACTTTTCAGAGCCCTTCCACTGTGGATGGTATGTACTTCTCTGCCTCGTGACTTTAGTTCAGCCATAAGACCTCACTTTACCCAATGATATGAGATAGAAATGACGTGTGCCAGTTCTGAGCCTACACATCAAAAGAATGTGGTGAACCACGATGAGCAAGAGTGCACAAAGTGAGGCTGAAGGAATGAGCAGAGGTCGGAGCATTCAGAGTCCTGCAGACAATGGTAATAAAACTGGATTTTATTTTTAGTTATTATGGATTTTTAAGGAATTCCATTCTGCTGTGCAATATAGCTGTCTGAATATGTGTTATTGCCTTTACTATATTTTTAGCTCCTTAAAGATAGGAATCTATATCATCTATCATCGAATACTCCCCTGTAAGCACAAGATGGGCGTTTGGTAAGCATATCAAGTGGTAACTGAAATGGGTACATGCCATTTGTAAGTCAATATTTTAAAAATGCTGATGACTACATTCTGTAAAAGATACTGAATCATAAAAATCTAGGTGTTCATTTACCGTATTTGCATGACTTATCTCAAAAAAATTACCTCATTATAAATGCATTAGCAAAGAGTAGCTCCACATGTTATATGAACATTCAAATATGCAGCATTTGAAATACTTTTAAGAGCCTAAAATTACTTTTCCAGATGGAAAAGGCTCACATCCTTGTGTTTCTATCCGTTGATAAATTTCATCTAGTGCTAACAGTTTTTTTATAATTTGTGAGAAACATACATTAGCTTACTTTTTTCTAATGGATTTAAGTGATATTCATTAATTGATGCACAGATTTTCTAGTTTTTCATTAGCACCTTCAACTGTGTTGGAGAATAAAAACGAGAAGTTAATTTCTTTTTTTTTTTTTTTGGCAAAGAATTGTTGTAAAGTTGATAGAAAGATGAGAAGCCTGGTCATATTGATTTGTGTGACTCTTTAACATCACCTGTGGACATCATTTATGCATTTGATTCTTGAATCAATAATTATTGGTAACCGAGAATTGTGTTCTATATTTACAGATTCTCACCAGCAGGTGTGGAATAACATCTTATTCTTCCTCTTGTATCATTACTACATTCTAATTATAGGAAACCTGGCTCCCCAAAATTAAAGTTTTAAACTTTTTACATGTCTTGAACATATGGAGATTGTTAAAATCAGAGAATGTAAGGACAAATTCCCTATCATTTCCAGCCTCTCTTTTTTAAACTATTCCACTGCTTAATTTAATACTTGCAACTACTCAACACTGCCATCTACAAGCGCATTTATAGACAGAATGTAACTCAATGGGCATGGCTATGTTCCAATAAAACTTTATTTCTAAACACTGAAATTTTAAGGTTATATAATTTTCAAGTATCATGGTACTTTTGATATTTAAAAATCATTTAAAAATTTAAAAACCATTTTTAGCTCAAGAGCCTTATAAAACAGGAGGTGGCTCCCTATTTATTCATTTCAGCACTGTGTGCTACTATGCAGATTTAAATTCTTGTAGCGGAGTTGAGTACTTGTAAGCAAGACCATAAGGCCTGCAAAGCCAAAACTCTGTCCGATTTGGCTCTTTTAAAAAAATTTGAAAATCCCTGGTTTAGAAAGTAATGTAATTCTATCAAAAAGCAGGATATATTCAAATGCTGTACAAAGGGCAATGTAAGACACAGTTTCTCCCAAAAGGCAGCAAGCATCTTAACCTAATATTCATGAACTCAAATAATAGGTTTCGGACAATTACTATGTGCGGGCGCTATTTTACACATCAGAGCTACCACAACCTAGCCACATCAATGGGCATAATCTCTGCCCTCATGGAGTTTGCACTTTTGGATTAGAACCACATAATAAAACATAAATAGGCACATACACAATGCGTAAATGACTCCCACAAATCCTTCTGGCCTCTGAATCAAATTGGACATGGTAGAAGCTATACCAACAATCCTCTTTGAAGGTTATTCAAAACTTGATGCGACCAGCCTGCCCATTTAAACTCTCATTGGGGTTAATGACATGAGAGAAAGCTTAAACTTTGTCTTCTCAGAAACTGCAATAAATCAAGGAGAAAATACAAGCTCAAGGTTAAGACAGCCTCAATGTACTTTTTAAACTAGCTTAGGCTATCAAAAATGTCTTTAATCAAAGATTATAGATAATGGGACAATATAATTAGAGAAATTTGGAATTCTCTATGGAGCCCTAGAGATAAAAATCTCTAAATATTGTTGCACTTGAAGTTAGTTGAGGATTTATAGCTTTAGAGGAGGAGGTTGATGGGCTATAAAAAACTGAATTAGAAATGATGACTGGACATAGTGTAAGTGATTTGACACACTGACTCTTGAATGTTCTGACTCTAGCAAAGTTCTCAAAGTAAGAAACTTCGATCTGAACTGCAGACACCTGAGAGGAATTCGATTTATGATAGTGGAAGAATAAAACCCGGGAAATGTATATGGCTTTAAATAAAAATAGAAAGCCCCAATATGCTTATTCTGATGTTTCAGCAAGCCGTTGGCTTCCTGATGGGAACCTGCATGACAGAAGTCTGACGGTCAGGTCCAGGGCTGCAGTCACGGTTGTGTGATCTACTGGGCATTCCCAAGGGCATTTAGTAAATGCTCTGTGCAATGTGATTCTGTCACTGAATTTCCTAGCTTTCTGCTACAAGATTTGAGAAGGAAAGGAAAGAAAAAAAGGGAAAGAGATCATATCATATCTTTATTTTAAATTCACCATTATATTTTTACATTAGTTATTAGATTATCCTTTGGTAAGGAATTGTCAAAAGAGCACTAAAATAAACACTAATAATGTTTTCAAAATAGTCAAGACAAAGAATATAAAACTTGAATCATATTGCTGTAAAGTTATCAGTACAGAGGACTTTATATGATCTTCAGAGCACCTATGACCACATTAGAAGATATTTTTTCCCTTTACTAGAAGCCAAGTTGCCTCGTTTGAGATGAACTCATTGGAAATCATTTCACGGAAAACCGTGAGGAAGAGGAAATCGGAGGCATTTCAAATCAGTTGTGTACCAAATAGATTTCTGTTTAGTTTATTCTGAAACAACCGTCTCAGAAAACAAAGCTGGGGTGGTTTCGTGTTGTTTCAGAAGGGGGGGGGAAGCTATATTTTCTTAAATGTCACCAAATGGTAAATTGTTTCATAAAATCAGGAGGCAAACCTTTACAGTGTGCTCATTATTTTGAGAAGGTAAGATGAATTATTTTTGACAAGATTGACTTTTAAGAACTGCACACAATACTATTGAGAAGGAGAAATAATTCAAAACTGACATGTTTTACATGGATTATGTCCCTATGACCAATTTAAGTGACTACAAATTTAGCTGGCATGTTTAAACTTTAATTAAAGATGACAATATTAGGCTGTTGTATGTTCGTAATAGAATCTGGTTACTCACATTCCTTTATTCTTCCTCTTCCGTGTAAACTTTTAATTGAAAAAGAACAGAACTGTGCATAAATTGTAACTGTACAGCTTGATGAATTTTCACAAAAGAAAAATATCCACCAAACTGACATTCTGATCAAGAAGCACCCCTCATGCCACTGTGGTGCCTTTTAGTCAATATCCCAATTCTTAAGAGTAGTCACTCTGTTGACTTCTAACTGTGGCACTATTTTAATTTTAAATAAATGGAATCAAACAACATATACTTTTTTATGTTTGGCTTATTTTCATTCAATGTTATGTTTGTGAAATTCCTTCACGATATTGTATGTAACTATAGTGCCCATTCTCACTGCTGTATAAGATTCTATTGTGTAGATATACCACAGTTTGTTTATCCATTCTGCTGATGGACACATAGGTTGTTTCTAGGTGTGGGCTCTTAGGAATAACTACGCTGCACATTCTTGTATGTAGCTTTTGGTGAACAGATGCCCTCATTTCTGCAGGTCTACCTAGAAGTAGAATTGCTAGGTCATAGGGTAGGTATATATTCAGCTTAGGCTGATAAAGTCTAACAATTTTCCCAATGGTTATGTCAATTTACACTCTCACCCAAGTGTATGGGTGATCCTAGCCAACCATTTTTGTCTTTTTCATTTTAACCATTCTGATGGGTCTAGAGAGCTTTCAAATTATGGTTTTAATTTTCATTTGCTTGATGACTAATGACATTGAATGTCTTTTCAGACACTTATCGACAATTCGTATATACACATTTTTTAACTTATTGCCCTACTGTATGTTCTGCCTATTCTTATTTTTTATAGGAATTTTTTATGTATTCAAAATACAAGTTGGAGATATGTATTACAAATATTTTCTCCAAAACTGTAGTTTACCTTTTTACTTTCTGTGATGCTTTGTGTATCGTATTATTTAATAAAAACATTGTCACTTTTTAGTATTATCTTCATTATTATTTTTCCTTTACTCACCAATCAGAGTAAAATACATTGTGTGTCTGTGTCTTATGAAGTCCCAAATAGGAAGATTTATTTAATCACCATCCTTGAGCTTAGCCCATATTCCAAAATTCCATTTAGGAATTTTGTTCCAAAGGCATAATTTACAAAACCAGGTTATATAACATGTGCTCTACCTTTTTAATCATCAGATTAATTTAGTCCTAGTGTTTCAGTGTGTAGGTAAGTATTTAAATTCATATATTTAAAATACAACCTTTTAAAATTTTAAATATGAATAAATGCACACAAGTCTTGAAGATCATCGAAAGTAGAAATAACGACATGTTCCTGGCTTTATGCGTATGTGTGTCTCACACACAGTATTTCTATGCCACAACTTCTTCATTCACTAGATGTGAGTGCTTGGAGCTTGCTATATTTTCATTATTCCTCTAACTGATACCCCCATAGTGTCTGCTCCACTTCCACGTAATCTGCCCTCTTTCTTGCTACCAGGGATATTTACACTGACATAAATCACTTCCTGGGTCAAAATAATCCAATGCCTTTGGATAAAATTCAAGCCCTTGGGGCAGCATGTGAGGCCATGAATAAGATGGTTGCTGGTTGTCCCCCAGTTACCTGGCTTTACTTGCAGTTCCTTGAACAACCAGGGAGTACGGCCCTTCTGCTTTTCTGCCTGCTAAACTCTGGCTCCTCCTTTAAATCTCTGTTCATACTTTACTACCTTTGAAAAGCCCTCCTGACCTTCCTAACCACAGTGAATTCCACCATCTGTGCTTCCTGTTTGAACGTAACATACTTACCTCCCTGTTTGTAACTTTTGTTTTTTCCCTAGGAGACTGTGAAGCTTCAGGCAGAGACCAACATCTTACTCATTTTTGAGTTCACAATGCCTCGAATAGACCCAAAAAATATCTGGTATAAGTTTATTGAGTAAATTAAGGAACTGATCTTTTCTGTACATTTTTTTTCCCTTTCCAAAATATTTTAAAAATATCAACAAAATTTGATCACAGAAATTATGTCTCTTATAATAAGTTATAATTAAAAGCAAAAGAATAAAGGCATCTATTTACTATGGGGATTGAAAGAGGAAACATCAATAAACTTGCATTTTTGATACTTTCACAGTGCTGAACGATAACCCTCCGGGTAAGAACAGAATGACCCAAGAGAAGGACAGTAAAAACTTTTTCCTTTTGTCTGCCTGGCCAAGAAAAGCCCTGTTTACTGGTCATTGAAAGGTTATTTAGAAATTTTAGGAGTGGTGTCTTTGGTCAGTGTTTAAAGAGAAGGATAGGAGGGAGGCTTAACAGAGCTTAGAAGAAAGAGAGGGCTTGCAGTACCTGCTGAGAGAGAGTGAGAGAGAAAAAAAAGCCATTATTCCTTGTGCCCTGTTAGATAAGAGTCCTTGGTAAGAACAGGCTGAGAGAGATTAGAGAAGGTGATGTAACATTCCAGAAGCAGAAAGCAGGTGGTAGGGCAAGGTCTCCCAATAGATGCAGGGCAGGGTTACAACAAACACAGTCTGACAAAAGCACAAAGAAGGTTAAGGTGATCCCCAACTTAGATGTAATTTATACAATTGGCTCCGACTGTATGGTAGTAAACATCGTAAGTTACATCACGAAAAGCTTTCTGGAATCTTTGATTACAGTGATAACTGCACAATACAAGGGCATAGGATAAAAATCTCATTACTTTTCATTTTTTTCCCCTTTCAAGAGGCTTATAATATGGTTTGATGCTATGTCTTTGTCAAATTTATTTGAGTTGTCAAAGACTAACATAGGCTCTGTCACAGTGATAGTCTGAAAGCTTAATGCTCTCACACCTCGTCCATGTACTATTCACACAGAAGTGTCATGCCATAATCCACATTATCCATGAGATGTAGATGTTAGATACTTCATATGCTCAGTGGCTCCCCTCAATTCTGCAAACTCTCACCGGATCACAGCAGAATTCATATTCACTACTGCAATATCAAGGCTGGGAGAGGTGTGAGAGTTAATGCAAAAATTCCATTATCCATATGGAGATTTTCTTGTTAGAAATTGCTACCATCAGTTTATCTGACACTCTTCACATTAACTAAACCTATATTGAGTGGTATCTACATTTAAAGTTTTACAAGTTTTGAACACTCACTTTTATGGGAAAAATAAAACTGCATTCAAGACTGTTATTTGGATTAATGGGATCATCCTACTGATATTCAAATCTGAGCATCCAAATCACCTCTGAATTTTTTAACTTGGAAGACAGGCCTTGTTGGCAGTATTAATTTTAAGTTAGGTTCTATGAGCCATTATTTGATGACAGATAAAAAGAACTGTAATTCAATTTAGGAATTAAATTCAAGAGATAATTTTAAGTTCAAAATTAGGTGCTAGTATCATCTGAGTAGCAACTTCAAGTTTATAATGCAATTCCATTGTACAGTATATCACTTAATTCTCCCAATAAATTTTTAGGCAAGCTTTATTATTTCCCCCATTTTATAGGTGGTAGCAACTTCAAGTTTATAATGCAATTCCACTGTACAGTATATCACTTAATTCTCCCAATAAATTTTTAGGCAAGCTTTATTATTTCCCCCATTTTATAGGTGGTAGAACTGAGGCTCAGGGAGATTCACTGCTGTGCTCAGGACTCCACAGTCGTTAAGTGAACTGAGGACTCAGGTTATGCCTCAGAACTCTAAATCCTGAGCCACATTGCAGAATACTGTTGTCTCAGCCTGGATTATCTTCCATTTTTCTTGGTATTCCTACTGATTAATACCAGTCTGGAATATAATTTTTTTTTAAAGATTTTTTATTTATTTATTTGAGAGAGAGAATGAGATAGAGAACATGAGGGGGGGAGGGTCAGAGGGAGAAGCAGACCCCCCGCTGAGCAGGGAGCCCGATGTGGGACTCGATTCTGGGACTCCAGGATCATGACCTGAGCCAAAGGCAGTCACCTAACCAACTGAGCCACCCAGGCACCCTGGAATATAATTTTTAAAAAAATAAATAAATTCATTTTTATATTTGCTGTTTATTTTCAAAAATTTAAGGAACTTATTGAATTTTATAGACAGTATTACTTTTTTTTACCAGCAAGATATCTTTCTGTTATTAATTTGGAGAACAGCAAAATCTGTGACATACCGAGGTAGGATGTGATATATCAATTAAATTGTAAATACAGCGTAGAACCAGAATATGAGACATTTCTTCAAGGGGAATTATTGATATATCATACTCAAAGTGAATTTAGTGTCAATAGTCGTTATTTTTAGGTGTTGAAAATATGGGTGACTTTTTTTCTTTTATGTCTCTGCATTTTCTAGATAATCTTTAATGACTGTAATACTCATAGTAGCACTGGAAAACACACGTTTTAAAAGAAAGTCTGTGGCCTTCTCATGGTCTTCAATGTTTTTAAATCTTTGATCTGATCTAACCTCTAGTGTATTCAGAGAAAAGTCCAATTGCTATCTCCTCTTCTCCAGACCAGAAATTACCTTTCATTTCTTAATCAATTATACCAGTTGGGCACTAAAAGATGCCCCTCCCAACCCCAGAGTACTTCAAAGCTCCCTCAGGTAGGTCAGATCTGCCTGTTCGTGATAGGAACTTTAATAGCAGAAGTTTTAAAACTGTTCTAGAACTGTTCTAACAAAAGTCTGAGTTTCTTTTCTTTAGCCAATTATGCAGTAAAAAAAATGATCCCAGGAAAGAACCAGTGGAATCAAGAGGCACCCAGTAAGTGCTACAGATTTCACAGTAAGTGGTATGGTATCACTACTCATTCTAGAACCTGACTGTTGATCTTGAGGCCAATCCTACACCCATGTCTTTGTCCTTGAAGAGACTGGGTGAAAACTATGCTACTAGCTAATAAAGGCAATTAAAGTCTCTTTAAAAAAAGGATATTTTAAATCTGATTATGTCCATTAAAAATGTTCAACAATCCTATTCTATATTCTAGTACATAATCCTGAAAAAAAAATGTCCCAAATGTGATTTTATTTTTCACGATGTAGTCTTCACCACATTGTGACTTCCTTTAGGGCAGGGTCAGTATCTTTACCATACATTTACACCCACACCCTAATCCCCAGCATCGGTAAGCACTCAGAATTATCAGCTGAATTGGATGAATAAATTCCATGCGGACATCATGAGGCAGTCTCCTATGTTACATTGCAAATAGTTGTAATTTTATTACGGGGGAATTGTAGTTCCTGATACTCGATAAATTGTGCAACTTTATAAATCCCATACACACACACACATATATATTCACACTTACAATTAGCCTGAACCTCCTTTTCTTTTCTTTTATTCTTTTAAGTATCTGTTTGGATGGCTAATTCTCGTACCATTCGATTTTCCTAGTGTAGAGATGGAAAGATTATTCTCAATGATATCACTACACATAAAATGCCACAAAATGTCTTAATTTTTTTTTTTTTTTTTACTACAGCAAGCTTTCTTGTTAAAGCAGCAATCTACACTGCTACAAGGTTTAAAATAATGTCTGACTTTTATAACTAAAGTGTTGAAGTATCTCATTTAATGTTCCAGATACAGCAGGGGCTTCCACAGGGACAAGATAAAAGGATTGTTTGTAGGCAATGGTCAGAGTAGGAGAAAAAACTTTGTGAAGACACAATTTGTGGGGGAAATCATGGACTTGAGTAGTCATTAAATCCATGTCGCTGTCACAAAGCCAGATAGGGTCCATACTGTCTCTTTGGTCATGATTTTGAAGCCTTATCTTGACTGAGACCCTGCCCTCTCCCAACCCCCACGGCTTTTTCTTGGCCATCAGATCACAATAAACACTCTCTACTGTCTATCAAATTAGGAAGTTTCAGAAAAATAAAAGTAGTTATCAACAAGGAAAAATTGGAGCCCATTCACTTAAAAAGAAACCAAAAACCTAAGAAAAGTACATAAAGAATAATTCCAAGGGAAATACAACGGGTAATAGTGCTAGGTCCAACAATGTCACTTGTACTAACAACCTTTATAAAAATACCTATAGCAGATTTATTTCAGTAGCATAAACACTGGAAGAGTCCTTTGACTTCCAAGAAGATGAAATAATATGTAGGTCATGAATACATAAGTTTTATTTCTATAACCGAAAGTATTTCACCACTTCAAGATGTATTTATGAGGCAAATTACTGGAATAGTACAGAATTAAATTTGGTTTTATATAGCATCTTTCATATCCCAAGTATCTCAATAGCTTTCTGAAAGTACAGAAATGCAGTGGCAATTGGAAAGTGAAGAAGCTATTATGCATTTAAGGGCAGATGATATAGGCTTGGATTCAGAGACATGCTTTATGGATTCAGGGAACAGGATATTTTCCCACTCATCCTTGACAAGTTCTGTGTCATCTTTATGCTCTACCTGCGCTACGACCAAGGACATGTGGTGGGGCCTTACTGCAAGGGCTTCTTCAATCATCTAGTAGCCTGTCTCCAGGTTGTGGGGACCAGGTTGCAATATTAGATAAGCTTTGGTTATAGCATTTGAAATCCTCATGTCTCTAGCCCTGTGAGGAGTGAGGCATCCTACTTGGTAGAGCATACTCAGTATAAAAATGCCATTCAATGCCCAGGATATGAACAAAATTGCATTTAATTTCATGGGAAGACAACAGAGACTAGAACAAGTTTTATGCCAAGATAGTCCAAAAAACGAAAAACCCGGCGAGGGATCAGTTTATCGTGTGGTGGAATTACAAGTCTTACCATGCTGGCGAAAGATCCTGAAATAACACCAGCAGCTCTTTCAATAAGATGCGGGGAAAAGCAGTACAAACAAGTACTACTGCCCTTCATGATATTTTATGTGGCAGAACTGTTTGTAGCTGGGAAGTATTGTTCATGTCAGAGAGAAACTCCCAGGGAAATGAAAAGCTAATAAGGATCAGCATGAAATCTGGAATGGTTCTGAGCAGATTGTTCACTGACGGGGAACGGTACTAAATGGAGAAAGCCCCACACTCAGTAGTCGAAAGGTTAGAAATCAAAATTATACACAAAAGCAGTAACCTCTGCCCTTTTCCTTTACTCTAAACTGAGCCACAATTATGCTGCAAATGTTAGTCTCACATTTACCCACAAAAACTGATGGCTGACTGCCCCACACTTTTCTTTTTTTCTTCTCTTCAGCCTTCATTCATGAGCTCGCTTTCTTATTTTGGAACTTACATCTTATTCCATTGACTTGATTTCTCCATTTCTCAAGAATGTTCAGAGTCAATTTATTTTCCACTTCCTTTAGCAGCAAATCTCTGTCCAGCAGCACTAAATGACGATTTAAATTACTCATAGTTTTCACTAACTTTAAGCATTTCCTGTGCATGGATTTCCCACTTCCCTTTTTCTTAAGAAATTATTATGTTATTCTGTTGTCATTCATTCTGGATCCAGCCTTTTTTCTATTTGATCAGACCCGGTTTCAGGTTTTGGCTCTGCCCCTTACCAGGTAATCTTGGACAAATCACTCTTTTCTTCTGCCTTGTACACAAATGAAGATACTTGTCACCTTGGCCCTACCTATGTCACAAAGTGAACTGGGGACTCAAATGTGGTAACAAATGCAAAGAGTCTTTATAAATGACTGTAGTGGACACTAGATGTTTTATCTTGCCCAGCATCCTTTCTTAGGATACCATCCCTTCCCTCTCGTAACTTAGAGTTTGAGTGAGGTTGGCTCTAGTCTCCTTCAGCCCT
This sequence comes from Leptonychotes weddellii, assembly GCF_054177405.1. Lineage (NCBI taxonomy): Eukaryota > Metazoa > Chordata > Mammalia > Carnivora > Phocidae > Leptonychotes > Leptonychotes weddellii. Next base: position 53,852,191 of record NC_138372.1, read on the forward strand.
ACCTTGGGGATAGTCATGCTATCAAAGCTTGGCCAATCAGATCCCACCTCATTTGCTTTAAGGAAAGGCACAGATGCAAGTGAGGCAATAGACTGTCTGTCAGGGCCTTAAATATTGAATAATAGTTGGCAGTGACTTATTGAACCCAATAATGGCATTCTTAAGAAGCTATCCATTATTTTCTACAGGGTAGATTCCAAGAACTGATTTCTATTCTTTTGTGAAGACAAGTTTCTCAATATTTCCTACAGTTCCAGGAGAAAGCCTATATTCAACTCACGGTATCAATGATGTGCTGAGGCTGAGAAACCTTGCCCTAGAGGCTGGTATAGTGCTTGGTATTTAACATATTCATTCAGTCACTACTCACTCCCTCAACAAGCATTGTTGGATGACTGACTGAATAAGTGAATGTAGGTGCTCAGATGGAAGAATAATATTATTAAATAGCTTTTTCGGGGCACCTGGGTGGCTCAGTTTGTGAGTGAAGCATCTGCCTTCAGCCCAGTTCATGTTCCCAGGGTCCTGGGATCGAGCCCCACTTGTGCTCTCTCTCTCGCTCACTCTCTCTCTTGCGCTCTTTCTCTCAAATAAATAAAATCTTAAAAAACAGCTGTTTCAAGTTCATCCAGTTAGCTCTCAGCAAAGGTGAGACTTGAGTTAAGATCTTTTGACTATTGGGGCGCCTGGGTGGCTAAGTCGTTAAGCGTCTGCCTTCGGCTCAGGTCATGATCCCAGGGTCCTGGGATCAAGCCCCACATCGGGCTCCCTGCGCTGCGGGAAGCCTGCTTCTCCCTCTCCCACTCCCCCTGCTTGTGTTCCTTCTCTTGCTATCTCTCTCTGTCAAATAAATAAATCTTTAAAAAAAAAAAAAAAGATCTTTTGACTATCAAGTTGGTGCTTTTGTTTGTACTCTTTTACCTTTTCATGTGTCCAGATTAAAGTTCTTAATTTATAATTTATCACTGTTGAATCAATAATTTATTTTCTTATATTCTTTTCACTTTCTGTGACTCATAAACCCAAAGACATGAAACTTCAGGTTATGGTATGTATATGTTTTACCCCTAGATGAAGTATTGTGTGTTGCTGCCAGTTGGTTTAAAATTTCAAAAATATGGGGAAAGTTTCCTTAATTATAGCAGGCAATTTTTTCAACAAAAGCATGTAACTCAGTAATTTGTTCTTAATAAATAGGAATTAAAAAAAAATAATCATGTAAAGCAACATAAGCAAAATCCAAAATCAGAGTCAAATGAGACAACTTCTAAGATTTCTCAAAGGCTTGAAGATAGAGTTATATATTTGCTAAAGTACAATACAGAGAGACATGTTTTAAGCCACTCGAGGCAAAGAGACACTCTGAAAAATCTGACCCACAAAAGGGAATTACTGCTGAGTTTCAGGAAGGGTAGTAGAGTGGAGGATTTGACTGCTTTGTCCCTCTGTTCATAGCATAGGTAGAGAGCGCACTGTCGTGCATAATGAGGCATGCACGCATCTGTCCAGACTATGAGGGGCTTGACTATTTTGGAAAGTGGTAAATGTGCTTTAATCACTTTTATTCCCCACAATGGCTGGCTCATGGCAAATCTTTCTCACAGATTTGTGGGATAGTTTCTAGGCTGCTAGTACACAAGACTGTGGAAAGTTGAGAGGCAAAGGGAATTCTGAAAATCCCACAGATTTTTTTTTTTTAAAGATTTTTTATTTATTTATTTGAGAGAGAGAATGAGATAGAGAGCATGAGAGGGGGGAGGGTCAGAGAGAGAGGCAGACTCCCTGCTGAGTAGGGAGCCCGACGTAGGACTCGATTCCGGGACTCCAGGATCATGACCTGAGCCGAAGGCAGTCGCTTAACCAACTGAGCCACCCAGGCGCCCCTATCCCACAGATTTTTAATAAGACACACAAACAATGACAAGGAGCACCAATGAATATGTCATGACAATTTTACCATGTAGTTTTGAATTGATAAATCTCATTTCTTTCTTCTTTTCCTACATTTCTCCCTTTTCTTATGCCTACTTTTCCCAGTGTTTGAAATGCTTTATTTTTTAGCATGCTAGCAGTTTGAGTCCAGCTGGGTGAAACGGAATAGATGACCAACTTGCCCCAGTTTGCCCGGGACTTTACTGGTCAGATTTTTCAGAGTGTCTCTGCCTCGAGTGGCTTAAAACATGTCTCTCTGTATTGTACTTTAGCAAATATATAACTCTATCTTCAAGCCTTTGAGAAATCTTAGAAGTTGTCTCATTAGACTCTGATTTTGGATTTTGCTTATGTTGCTTTACATGATTAGTTTTTTTTTAATTCCTATTTATTAAGAACAAATTACTGAGTTACATGCTTTTGTTGAAAAAATTGCCTGCTATAATTAAGGAAACTTTCCCCATATTTTTGAAATTTTAAACCAACTGGCAGCAACACACAATACTTCATCTAGGGGTAAAACATATACATACCATAACCTGAAGTTTCATGTCTTTGCCTGTCCTTGGAAACTCCTCAGACCTAGGCAAACCAGGATGGTTGGCCATCCCATCTTCCTTCCCTGAGGGGTTTCTATCGGAAGCACTATTATCTTCCTCTGAGAGTCTTCCCATCTGTTTCCTCAGTCACTAGGTCCTGGGATTCTTCCTTCACAAGGCCTTACCTTTACCCTTTGCCCTCTTCCCATTCTCTTAATCTAAGTCCTCCTCTCTTTTCCCTACTGCCTGGATGCCAGAATAATATTTGTTTTTGTTTTTGTTTTTTTTTTAAAGATTTTATTTATTTATTTGAGAGAGAGAAGGGAGAGAGAGCACATGAGAGGGGGGAGGGTCAGAGGGAGAAGCAGACTCCCCGCCGAGCAGGGAGCCCAATGCGGGACTCGATCCAGGGACTCCAGGATCATGACCTGAGCCAAAGGCAGTCACTCAACCAACTGAGCCACCCAGGCGCCCCGCAGAATAATATTTGTATTGTGCCACCTGTTGCATAACTCCTCTGCTTAAGGGCTTTCAATGATACTTCACTGCATAAAAGATAAAACTAAGATCCAAAGAACAGGATCAGCCTCCTACTTCAATTTCCAGCATTTTCGTTTGGTTCTTTCTGATGTGAACTCTGCCCCACAAATAGGTCTACTTAGGACCCAAATCCACTTTTCATTTTTTCAGTCATCCATCACACATTTATACTCCCTGAATGATCCAGAGATTGTGCTAAGTCCTAGGGCAAGAGGAAGCAAGACAGACAGGGTCTCCATCCTTAAATAAATTGCTGTCTACAAAGTTTTCCTTACTCAGATTCAGTGAGGAAGCTAACATTTTATGCATGCGTACTTGGACTTGACTTTACATACATTATTTCCCTTAGTTCTCACAACTATGTGAAATAGAACCTCTTATCGTTTTTCCTACTTTATAAGAAAGGTAACTAAGACTTAGAGAAACTACACCACATACCACAGAAATACTATTTTATCCTAGGTGTATTTGACTGCAAAGTTTGCCTCCTTTTCCCTGTACCATATTGCTACTCTGAGGAGCTCATTCATTCATTTCTACATCATGTGAGACTCTTGGCTGGGCTGGATAGAAATCCAACTGATCCATCAAGATGCAGCTTAGAGCCTGCCTGCTCTATAAATTCCTTCCTTGCTGTCATTGCAGTCTCTAAACTCCTGTACACTCTTATTTTCTGTACCAGTCCTTTGTCATCAGATTAAACATTGTCTTGCTTTAATCAGTTGTGTATTTGTGCCTTGCAAACTCAGAGATTTTAGGCTCTTTGATGACTGGGATTGATGTAATGCTCACCGTACTGGTACTTTACACATACAGGTTCTTATTAAATATTTGATTGTCGAATTGCATTGCCATGTTCTACGTAATTTTATTCAGATTTTCTCTTTGCTGCTCAGTTTTGATATGGCTTTAACTGTACCAGTAAGCAAAAGTATCTTGAAAGTTGGGACTATAGTTTTAACTTTTGTGAGCCCAGTTCCTATCATGGGATGTGGTACATATGAGACAAAATATATATTCCTTAAATGGATGAATAACTGAATTAGGGGCTTCCTCGTGGTAAGGAGGGATGCATCTTGTAGTTCCTTTCCCAAATGTTAACCAAATGTTAAGTAGTCCTCCCCTAATTCACGGGGACACACATTCTAAGATCCCCAGTGGATGTCTGAAGCCACAGATAGTACCGAGCCCCATATAGACTATATTTTTTCTTATGCATACCTAGGATAAAGTTTAATTTATGAATTAGGCACAGTAAGAGCACAGTAATTAATAAAATAGAACAATGATAACAATATACTGTAATAAAAGTTATGTGAATGTGGTCTCTCTCCCTCTCAAAATATGTTATGGAACTGTGCTCACCCTTCTTCTTGTGATGATGTGAGGTGATAGAATGCCTACATGAGGAGACGAGGTGAGGTGAATGACATAGGCATGGTGACGTAGCGTTTGGCTACTAGTGACCTTCTGATAGTCTGTAAGGAGGAGAATCATGTACCTCTGGACTGCGGCTGATGGGGGAGTAACTGAAACCATGTAAAGCAAAACTGCGGGGTAAGGGGGTTGCTGTACATCTTTGATGTGGTGTTATTCTGGATCCAGTACTTGGCCATTTGTTTCCTAAATGAGTTTAACTTTCTCTTTAACAGCTCTCATGCCTTAGTCTCCCAGTTTCCATCGGTCCCACATGTCTCTGACAAAGTTATCTCTCCTCTGCCACTTTGATCATGTCATCTCATTCCTCAAAACCCTCCCCAGACACACAAAATCGGACCAAGTTACAGACTGCAAGCGTCAAGTTTTTTTTATCAGTGCTGGCTAATTTTTTTTTTTTTGGTCTCATTTATCTCTTTTCATTGTTTTAGATATCTTTTTTCTTTAAGTAAAAATTAAATTCTCCCCCTTCCATCTTTTAGTCCATATTTTGAAAAATACTATTCCAACTCTGGGATGACTTTTCTTCCTATTATAGCCATTCTTAATTTAAAAAAAAAAAGCTTAAAAGATCAGCTCTGAGATTTTTCTCTTTCATAATGTCTTCTCTGACCCTCCTCTAAGAAAAAAGAAAAGAGAGAGAGAGGAAAAAAAAAAAGTAACACAAAGTCTCCCTATAGATAGTAAGCAAATCTCTCAAATGGTTCACTCACCTGAGATTAGAGTGATCTCATATCTTAATTTTCTTTTTTTCCTAATATAAGGCTGCATGATTAAATTTTATAGGTCTTATGTCACTTTCCCATCCAATACTCTTCAAAGACTTTCTGCTGCCCATCAAATTAGGCTGGCATTTAAAGCCTCTGATGATCTATTCCTAATTTACTCTATCCTGCACCTACCATACCACATCCTGGCAAACTTTTCTTTTCCCCAGGCTAAGCTTTCTTTCCTCTGTTCCTTTGCTCTTAATACATCCTTTTGCGTAGAATGCTTCCCTTTACCCCATGTCTGCATGTCCAAATCCTGCCAGTAAATGCCAACTCTTCCACTTGGCTTCCCTTAACTAGTACTAGTCCAAATCCCTACTGGAGCACTCATTGTGATTTCTTTGCACAATGTAACACATTCTGCACTGTATATGAATTACCTACCATGTGTCTTTCCCTACATGCTCCCATGCCTAGAATATCCTTACTCTCTTCCACATTAGTAATCTCTTCATTCTTTAGATATCAGCTCAATCCCCACCCTCAGACTCCTTTGAAGAACAGGTCAAATATTATTATTTATATGATTATTGTCATTCATAACACTGTGTACTTGTCCATGGCACTTGTCACAGTTGCAATTTACTTTCAGTTGTATAATTACTTCATTAATGTCGGCCTCTCTGGGGCGCCTGGGTGGCTCAGTTGTTAAGCGTCTGCCTTCAGCTCAGGTCATGATCCCAGGGTCCTGGGATCAAGCCCCGCATCAGGCTCCCTGCTCGGCAGGAAGACTGCTTCTCCCTCTACCACTCCCCTTGCTTGTGTTCCCTCTCTTGCTGTGTCTCTCTCTGTCAAATAAATAAATAAAATCTTTAAAGAAAAATGTCTGCCTCTCTTTCTAGAACTATTAGTGCCATAAAAGCAAGTCATCAACCAGTCTTTTGCTCCATCAATGTACATATTCCTAACTAGGCACAGTATTTGGATTGTAGCAGGTACTTAATTGATATTAGTTGAATAAATGAATGAATGACACTTATCTTCTATTTCAGGCTGGGGATGATGTTTCCTAGAAGAGATGACATATTAAAATGATTTGTCAGTTGACTGATGCCAGTGGTATTTCTGAGTTGGACAGTGTTTGTTGACTAGTCCAACCACAGGTATTGGAGTTGGAAGGCTTCATTTCCTCCAAATACTATTTGTGCGTCTATGGGCAAAGGGCCTGGGCCAAGGTGAAGCAAGCAAGGCACCCAAACCTAGGGTACAAAATTTAAGTAGGTTTTTACTCATGGCTCAGAGAGTGTATACCACCCTAAATTTTGCATCCTAAGTACCTTGCTTTCTTCACCCCAGCCTCTAAGCCTTGATGGCAATTTCCTTAACCTCTGTCAGCCTGGTTTTCACAATTATAAAGTGAGGATTAAAAAATTTGCATCCACAGTTTAAGGTTGTTTTAGATATTATATGAGACAATATATGATATGCACCTGGTGTATAAGACTATTCAATAGGTACTAGCTTTATTACCCATGGTCACTCAGCCTAGGGTAGAATCTTGAGGTGATAGAGTAGGTTTGGATGGCATGACAAAGCAGGGAACATTTTGAAGTTATCTGGAGAAAGAAACCAGAAAGCACTCCAGACAGTTGGAAGAAATATAGACACATCAGGTATAAGGGAAAGAGGGGTAGAAAATGCCAGACACCAACTCATTTTCTTACTTCACAATGTGCCTAGGCTTGGACAATTTAATAAAATAAAAACAAGTATTGGGGTTTTTGTTTTTGGCTTAATAATAGTTGTATAATTTTTCAAAAACTTATTCCATATCATTGACAAATAAATTTTTTTGAGTCTGACAGGTATCTGAACATGAAGCAAACCTATTTTGTCTTTCTCATGGATGATGAACTTTCCACTCAGGGCTTGTTTTCTTTATGATAATAAAAAAAAAAAAAGAAAAAAACCTGCTGCTTTGTTTTCAATGAATGGGTGTTCATCCAACATTACCTATTTATAATATCATATGTAAAAGTCCTTAGTGTATAAAAAACATAATTGTCTATTGCCGTTCTCAAAAAAGGACAGCTGTTCCAAGTCTTTGGCTAAATTAACAAAAATATCATAAAAAATGTTTGCCGATCTATCATGTCACAAAGCTTTTTTTTCCCTCCCAAATCATACATTATCCTAACGTATACTTTTTAAAATAAGACAGATCACTTCTAAATGATTGTCTTTAAGATTTGCATAATTAGCTAAACTAAATTAACATCCTGAACTTGGTCATGATTGCCAAATTTGAAGGTCTTACTTCCATTTTTGTTGAAGAAGCTTGAATTAATTTATTCTCTTATAAAGCTTGAATGCATAATCAGTTTCTAATTTGAATAAGCAAACTGGCCCAGAAAATTTTGCAAATTACTCTAATAAGTTCTCTTGGTATTTCCCACAGAAGGCTGAACAAATGTTGATAGAGGGACACACTGTTTGCTTATGTCTAATCTTCCCATCTGACTTATATAAATGTCACAAATGAATCTCGGACACATGTCCAATGTCAAATATCCAGAAGATGGCCCTGGGAAGAGGCAATCTACATTTAGGATTGATTAGAGAAGATGGGTTTTTAGCTTGAAAGAAACTGATTGTTGGGATGCAGGGGATGAAGAAAGCATAAAAGTATGAGGGAAGCTTTTTAAAAAAGGTGTGTATTCAGAAATACTTTAAATGAAGATACTGTTGAGAAAATAGAGCCAATGTCATTTTCTTCCTGAAGGCCATGTGCTAGTCATTGTTATAAAGGCTTTGCATAACTTTTCTTATTTAATCTTCATAGGACCCTTAGCCGGTGAGGAAATGGGATTCGAACCCTGGTCTGTCTTCATTTCTGGGTTTATGATTTTAAGCATCAAGTTGTACATGGGTTTGGCTACATTAACCTATTAACCTGCATCCTTTTAAAACTAGGTGTTATAGAATAGTTAGCATTACTGGAGCAGTAGATAATTGCATATAAAACCTTTAAATAAAATCTACTTACGATAAAATCGATGATGTAATCTGTTTTCCGGGGTCGGGGGGAGATACTCAGCAGCATTATCCTGAAACCCATAATTGTTCCTTAAGTAAGAATGGCCTAAGTTTGTTAGGGATGCCTTTTATCCTTCTTTCAGGATATGACAACTCTTTTAAGATCAAGTAAAGATTTAATAGCTGGTATTTGGGAAATTCAACAGACCTTTTTTAGAAGAAGAGCCCTTTCATGATGTGTGCCAGTTAGAGAGCAATGGAGATGCAAAGAGGAAAATCAAGCTCTAATAGGTGCTCTCAAGGTAATTCCCTTTTGTAGTGCAAAGCAGGCCTTAGAAAGCAGGGCCCTGCCCAGCGGGATGGCCCCCTACCTGCCTGGTGACTGGAGCTGCAGGCCAATCATAGAAGAAGATACTTCAAATGATTTTACCGTGGGAGGGTAGCCAGAGGCTTTTGTATTAAAAACTAGAGATTACACTAGAAGTGCAGTTAGAGGAGACATCCAGCCATGATGAAAACAATAACCCCAATGACTTTTTTGTAAGAGAATATAAGGAGAACGTTTATTTTCATCTTTTGGGAACAGCTTATTTAAAAACAGTCAGTCAATCACCTAACCGATAAGCAAGTTTTGGTACCAAATTTCATTTAGGATTGTGATTCATTCACGATAACAAAATTGAGAAGACTTACAAATGTGTGTGTTTCTGTGTGTGTGTGTGTGCGCGCACATATGGGTGTATGCATTTGTAGCCACGTTAGAAAATATGTAAGCGTACGAGGAAGTTAGAGGGGAGGCCATGGCAAGAAAATGAGATGAAGCTCGGGGTATGTATGCTGTAAGGACTTGTGTTCATTTATTCTCCTATTGGATCACTCATTTATTCAACAAATATTCATTGAGTGCCTCTTATGTACTTGACACTCCTCTAGACACTAGGGTGCTTGCAGTGAACAAAAAAGATAAAAATTCCTGTCCTCACGCAAATTATAGTGCAGGTCAGATGGGGCTGAGGGGGATGGATAAACATCAAACCTCAGTGAATTGCACACATTGTTTGCAAAAAGGTGACAAAAGTTGTGGAACGAAATCAGGCAGTGAAAAGGAGATTGGGGGATGCTGGGAGAGAGGCTTAACATTTTAAATAGGGCAGTGTGTTAGTCTTTAAGGAGATTTACTGCAGTCTTGTTTCTCTCCTTCCAGGTATCCGATAGGACTGCACTACCCGACCTTGTTGAATTTTGGCATGGTCGTGTGACTCCCTATGTCTAGTGGAATGTGAAGAGAAATCATGTGTGCCACGTTTGAACAGAAATCTTAAAGAAAAGCCTGTGGTTCTCCAAGTTTCCTTTCCCTCCCTGGGGCAATCACTGACTAGATGATAGAGGTTATGGAGTCCTGTGGTAAGGACACAGGAAGCAGTGCCCTCTGCTGATGCTGATGATCATGCAATGTGATCAAGGAACAGACTTGATGGCCATTTGTTACGCACTATTACTGCCCATCCTGAGAAGTACAGAGGGTCAGAGTTAATTTTCAGTAGGTGCTAAAACCAGGCTGCCATTTTATTATTTTTTTTCAGGGACTGGCAGACAATGTTAAACAATGGGATCCTGTATAGCAGCAGTCAGTAAATGACAGGCCAAATCTCATCCACCACCTGTTTTGTATGGTCTGTGACTTAAGAAATAATTTTTACATTTTTAAGTGATTACAAAAGATCAAAAGATAAACCCTATTTTGTGACTCATGAAGATCACATAGAATTCAAATTTTAGCGCCTATAAATCAAATTTTATTGGAACACAGTCACAAGCATTCATAATGTATCGTTTATAGTTGCTTTTCTGCTACAACAGCAGAGCTGAGTATTTGTTTTTTGTTTTTTTTTAAGATTTTTTATTTATTTATTTATTTATTTGAGACAGAGAGAATGAGAGAGAGAGAGCACATGAGAGGGGGGAGGGTCAGAGGGAGAAGCAGACTCCCTGCCGAGCAGGGAGCCCGATGCGGGACTCGATCCAGGGACTCCAGGATCATGACCTGAGCGGAAAGCAGTTGCTTAACCAACTGAGCCACCCAGGCGCCCAGAGCTGAGTATTTGTGATAGAGTTGAATAGTTGAGTTGAGACTGCAAAGCCTAAAATATAATTGGGCCCTTTACAGATAAACTTTGCTGAACCCTATTTTACAGTGGTCACATGGCTCATTTCGTTGCTCAGAAAATGTCCACTAACTCTTCCTGGGCATGAGACCTCTAGCGTACAAATAAATCTCTTTCCAAAGATCCTCTCAACAGAAGAAGCTGGGAATGTAGTGAACAAGTTCACTGGGAGACGTTCTTACCCCCATTTCTTATTGTGGCATATTGAAAGTAAATTTGTGATTCATTAAAAGCAATTCTCCATTGGGACAAAATGATGCAACTACATATTTTGTATGTACAGGGCTCTGTGCTAGACTCGTGCTTTAATTCTCAAGGAATCTGTAATCTAATTAGAGAGAAAAGGTCCCAAAGAATACTAAAAATAAATAGATGGAGCTCATGCTAGATGAACAGTACAGCCAGGAATCGAAGGGAGAACTGATCTCTCAGAAGTAGGGCATATCTTAGAAGTGGGGCATGTCTTCAGGAGAAAGTCAGAGTTAGACTCATCTCTTTCCTGGGCAACTGCTTTTGCTTTTAAACCCTAGTTGGGTTTCAAGACATCTGCAACGGCTCCATGTAGTCAATAAAAGTGGATTATAGTCCAGTTTTCCTCTTCTGTCAATAGCTTGCTTATTTAATCCCTTCACTAGGGAAACAAAACAAAACAAAAGAGAATCTCAGGTCAAAGTTGACCCAATACTGTATCATCAAGTCAAGGTTATAAAACTACTACATACTATTACTAGGCGACACATGTCTTTGATTTTGTTTAAGTATGTCTCACAGTGATTATGGGATATGGCAAATCCGTTGGATTGAGAAAGAGTGCGATGATTTTTGTCATCACTAGCAACATGGTAAATTTAAAAGGGAAAGCAAAATGAACTAATAACTAAATAGCATGAACCAAAGGAAATGGTTAAGGAAAAGAATAGGAAAAGCAGTGAATAATATCTAATCAAATTATAGCTTCATCCACATTAGTGCCGTCCCCATTTTGACTTAACTTTGCCAAATTAACTAAACCGGTACTTTTTAAAAATCTGTCAGAAATGAAAAATGAAAGATTGAGTTTTTCATTACAAAGTACCATATCCTCCCAAGGATACAACTATGTTGCAGAATCAAATTCATACAAAAACCTAGACGTATATAAATTAAAGAGCTTTCTCCACAGTAGAGCACAGAAAATGAAGAGCACCTGTGAGCCAATTCGTCTGGGAAAATATGCTTTCAGTAATTAAATAAAAACATGCTGCCTCAATCTTATGTATATTGTTGACTAGACAGAGCAATTCACACTGTGAACTGCAGGATCTTGGTGTTGAGGGAAGTCTACTCAGTGGAGTGTAATATAATAACAAACTGAAACCTTGTCTCTAATGGTTGAAACACGACCAAAGGCAGATCTGCAGGAGAAAATGAAGCTTGGCTATTCACTCCCTCTTATGAAAATCCAGGTCAGTTATCTTCAAAAGACAATTAGGGATTCAAGACAGAGAGTTACTTCAGATCCTTCCTTCACTGGGAAAGGACCATTTGGGAAATGTTTGGATTCCTTAGAATTTGCACCATTTATTTCATTAAAGATTTCCAAATTCCTGTGTTTCCTGCAATGTTACTGAAATTATAGTACACATAATGGAAAAAAAAATGAAAAATTAGGGTTTCAATGAGAACAATAGCTATCAAAACAATAAAGTACTTACTGAATTTTATTCTGTGCCAGCTACCGCAATAGATGCTGAAGACACAGCAGTGAATAGGACAGTCACTACCCTCATGGAGCTTGTAGTTCTTGAGTGGCTACTAGCAGAATCCCTAAGTTATCTACTTCATCATTTCAGGAGCAAAAAGGCATACAACCTGCTGACAACTGGTCCCTTGTCCTCTGGTCACTACTGAGGTGGTTATGATCAGGGCACTGTACCTACCCCTAGGCTTCTGAAACTCAGTCGACAACAATGTGCACCCATGCTGATTTGGAAACAATGAGTGATAATCTTTTTGAAGACAATGATGATACTAGGGTTATTTAAAATTTGCATATTCATGAACTCGTTAAGTTCAACTTTGTAGATCTTTGGCACTCAGCACTCATTTCCATCCTAGTTTCTTCAGGGCTAGCTTTCTTACTGGGGTGGGTACTGGGGAGAAAAAGCTGCATCAGTAATAAATAAACTGAAGTCATATAATAAAAAGTATGTACTTAATGGAAACACATTGGAGGGCTCTGATCAGATTAATGGCATGATTACAGCTGTAAATAAGGTAGATTAAATTAGCAGTGTATATAAAGAAGGGATTGGAGTAGAAAAAGGGGAATATTAGTTGGGAAATTTTTATCTGAGTTCATGTGACAAATAATCAGTCCTTGAGTAAGAGGGTATATATAAAAGTTATTAAGAAAAATGGATTATCGGGAGCCTGGGTGGCTCAGCTGGTTAAGCGACTGCCTCAGGCTCAGGTCATGATCCCGGAGTCCTGGGATCGAGTCCCACATCGGGCTCTCGGCTCAGCGGGGAGCCTGCTTCTCCCTCTGACCCTGCCCCTCTCATGCTGTCTCTCTCTCTCTCTCAAATAAATAAATAAATAAAATCTTTAAAAAAAAAGAAAAATGGATTATCATGACCAACTTTTACCAAATTAATATTAGGGATGAGCATTTTATGTGTTGTCTAATGATGAATAGTAGAATCTTTGGAGATTGACATGTTCTATTCCTAACTTCTGTACTTCCTAGTTGTGTGACCACTTCACCTCTCTGAATCTCAGCCTTGTCATGTTTAAAATGGTGACAATAATATGCAGGTAATGGGAGCAGTGAGCAGAAATATGATGATTTCTGTGAAAGAGTTAATGGTGGCTGGTACACCTTATGTAGGCACTCAGTTGATAGCCCTCAGTTAAGGAAGGAGTAGCAGTAGTTATAGTAGTAGTAGTATTACAAAATGCTATGTCCTTATGTATCTTCAATAATCAGGACTTGAAGTATATGTCTATTATTTTCAACTCATTTATTCAATAGATATTTATTGACCACTTACTTCCTGGCCTTCATTGCTCTGGGCCCCAAAGACACATTTACTTAACAAAACACCCCTTGGAGTGCACTTGGAGCTGCCCTCTTGGAGCTTACATTCTATGAGAGTCGATAGATTACAAAGTGTGAACATAACACACAGTTAAATCATAAGCAGAATGTGGCATGTACTATGAAAAAATAGAGCACGGTAAGGGAGACGGAGAGTCTGGAAAGTACAGCCAGCAGACAGGTCTGGTCAGTGTTGATCTCAGTGAGAGGGTAATAATTGAAGAAGGATTTGAAAGGAAAGGGAAAGAGAATCATGTGCTATCTTGGGAAGAATGCCACGAGCAAAGGGAATCATATAAAGCCCTGAGTGGGAGTGTGTCTGGTGTGCAGCAAGGACAGCAAAGAGGCCAGTGTACAGGGAGTGGAGTGAGCAAGGGAGAAGGGCTGGGAAGTGAGTTACAGAGAGGACAGCACAGGTGGAACCCATAGGAGTCCACAGACCACACTTAAGCAACTCTCGTTCTAGCTTAATAAGGCTGGGGGACTGGAGAGTCCAAAAATCCAGTTCTGTGGTGGGGTAGAGACACATACAGTCTCTCGCACAGGATTGGCCACCCTGGGTACAAATTGCGGTTTGCCCTTGAGCCAAATCTGAAACAAATCTGGAAAGCTTTTTCTTGTAACTTTAATGGCATTTTGTTTTACATGTCATGGCCGGAAGATTGATTCCCTATCCATTGCCAACATTTAAGTAGTAATGCTAAAATCATGTATTCATAAAATACACCTTATAAAATTAACAAATGAAAGGAAAATAAGATAAAATTGGCATGGGCCTTCTCAGAAGTCATGCTCTGTGGCACGAAGCTTGAGGCTGGATTATTTCATTAGATTAATCAGTAAGTTAAATTTAGAACTGGAATGACGTGAATGAATTCTGAGGCTGTGTTGGTGTTCAAGGTGTGAGAGAAGCGCATCTGAGGTCTGTTAGTTTGCTAATGTAGGTGTCATGGTGCAAAAATGGAAAACAAGGTAATAAATGAATGCCCAGAGAATGATATAATCTGTATCGTTCTTGTTATCTATCATTTGTGCTTGTATTTCAGAGTCAAATTTCAAAAACGCTTCAGTAACAGTTTGCTAAAGGACTCCTTCATTTTTCACTGTTGCATTTTAGAAAGTCAGAGGTTTTAATATGAGAGGAAATTTTAACTAGTGAACTAATTATTTTGATAGAATTTTTCTCATTTGCATTTTTGACAATTATTTATGACTACTATAGATAATTAGAGGTTATATGTTTTTCAGAATACTGTAAACCACATTATAAACATTAGCTGAACCATTAATTTCAATAGAGTATGAAACACTTCATACTTTTGACCTTTTATAAAATATTCTCCTGTTTAAAAAAATTGTCAAAATTATAGCTATCTTTCCAACTGATATTTGGTATTGTAAACAAGCTCTTGACTTCAAATAGCGCATTTAAATCTAAGTATTTGGTGGTAGCCATTTTTAATTGTCCTCATAAATAAAAATTCATTGGCTTTGTATATTTTAAATGGAGTAATAGAGCATATTGTAAATAATAAATTGTTATTACCTCCTAGGGAGAATCCTGTGCTTTTCAGCATGTTTAATTATCTTTCCTCTTCATATATCTAAAGGTGAAAAACTTCGGTTTTGGTGCCACAGACAAGAAAACAAAATAGCTTCTACATATACAAATATAATATTAACAGACAACATTAAAATGACCCAGCAGTGTCATCTGCCTTCTCCTTATGATCCAATTGAATGAATTGGGTGACAGAAGTTGTATGTATATTTTCGATGATTATTGGGATGTTTCACTGACCATTCCCATCTCATAACAGTAGCTGAGACAGTGGAGTTTTGCCTATGTCTAACACTGACTGCCGATGAATTCACAGATGAGTCTTTCACATCCGATGACTCCATCAATATTAAAAGTCCAACTACCAAAATTGAGCAAATACATTTCCTAAGACCTTATCAACCTTGGTATGGAGCAGATGAGCAAAGAGCTTGGCTGAATTGATGAAAAGTATCCTAAGTCATTCACAACTAATGATGGAGCTTGTAAAGTGCAGCATCTCTGGAGAAAGGAACTGATGTGCCTTCTATGCATCGTATTTTTATCTGCATTTCAATACTGCTTGAATATGTACTTCATTATAGGGCACAACTAAAATAGAAGGGCACCTGCTAAGTCAGAGCCATAAAACAGATCTACAGTCTGCTGGCATGTGAAATTTCTCTAATTTATATTTTTTATGAAACTACCCTCACATTATGTGGTTGGAAGCATAAATAATAAAGCATGTTACTTAAGCAATTTTACATTTACTGTATTAGTAAGTAAATGCAATGGCCACCCTTATTCTCAAACAATAAAAACTACCCAGCCTTTTCATGAAAGATGATTGCAATTTCCATTGGCCTGTATATGCAATAAAAAACCATAACTCATCAAAATTTTAGCTATTTTCTCTTAAGATAGAAGAGCATTTTGCTTGAACATTGAACGTGATATTAAATATTCATGAAACTGAAAAGAGTTTAAGTACTAAGTAAAACTCAAATTCTTTTCAACTAGACTGAAATTCTTTTTGAACCAGGTAAAAACTGCCACTAACCTGAAGAGGTGTTCAAAAACACTGTAAAGAGATTGTACAATATGTCCAAAGTGCTAGAGTTATTTGGAATTGATTTTTCTAAAAGGCCTGTTCCTCCTCTGAAATTGATTCATGATAACAGCCTCCATTTGGGTCAAACAGTATTTAACCGCCTGTAAATTTTAATTAAATGATTTGTCACTTTGAGCACATAGTTTGTCATCTTGCAACTAAACGATGTGTCTTTATCAGAAAATGACTCAGGGAAAAGGCATTCATCTAATTTGTCACTTGGACACCCATTAAGATAATTTGGTTGTTGCATAGGGATAAAGTTGAAGATTTGTAAAATAGAGTACACCACTTTTAGTAAGCAGGATCACATTGTAAACTATTAAAAAAACATAATTTGCTCTGTAATTAAATTCTAATAAGTACTTTACTTCTGGTCATTTTTCATTAGCAGATGTTGAACTTTCTGAGGAGAGAAAATCCTCTAGTTGAATTTAGTATCTACAGGAAAATAAGGGGCTTCAGATGAAAAGTAATAAGCTGAATTAAAACGATCTGGGGGGAAAATACCCTTTCAGCAGAAGCACTTACATCACGGTGGACCCAGCTGAGACCTTGTCTGCAGCCTGGTTAATATGATCAGAGATAGCCTGGGACAGAGTGAAAGGGACAACTGATGAATTATTGAGGAAATAGCAGAGATCATAAAACCCTTCCCTAAAGAAAGGTATATCTGGAAGAAAGGAAGGTATTAAATGTATTAATTTTAGTGTCCAAAAGTTATTAAAAAGTTAGTGTGTGTGTGTGTGTGTGTGTGTGTGTTTGAGTGCTCAAGTCAAGCAGTATCTTACGGTGTGCTTGGTCCTTTTTCTACACTGATACAGTGGTGACATTGCCCAGGAAGAAACACATTTGTTAACCAAAACTACAAAATATGTTCAAATGTAAATTTCTTTTGAAACTGAAAAGTAAAATCTTTTTAGTCCTATTACCCTCAGATTGTCCTGAAGGGCTTAGTAATATCACAAGCTTGTGTGCAATTAAAGGAATTGAATCTTACCTGTGAAGTCTTTTTCTGATGAAGAATCAAACTAACTCCAACTAAGTCCCTGGAAGTCAAGGACCAAGCATGAGATGTCACCATTCCCCATCAGGGTCTATATAATACTCACAGTGCACCAAAATCATCTGGGAACTTTTAAAAAATTCTGTTGCCTAGACCCTATTCCATATATGCAGGTTCAATTGTTCTAGAGAAGGGCCCAAGCATCGGTATTTTTACATTCCAATTTGCAGCCAGAGTTAAGAAGCACTGGGCTGATGTAGGCAGTGTTTAAATAATGTGCAATGAATGGGGAAGGTCTGTTTCTGTTAGTAGTAGTTAATAGGTCTGTTTCTGTTATCAATCCCATAGTCATTCAGATTTAAAATTTAGCACTGTCTTGAATTTCTATCCCTTCCTAACGTCCTGTCTTTTAACCTTCCCTCATCTCACCACTACCAACCTACCTGTTTATTCTTCTCTGATTTCCTTTTTCTTTCTCCTCATTTTGTTGCATATATCCAGGCACATTTACTAACTGCCACTGAAAAACTTTCCCAGCTAATGCTGTTTTCTGCCTCTCACAGGTCTTTTCATTCCATTGATAAATGCTAGAAAAATCATGAGAAAGCACAATTCTCACCAAGTAATGCCTCCACTCAGTAACTTCCCATGGCTCTGAGAACTGAAACCATCTATCCCTACACAGTTTACTTGTTATACTAATATGACATTACCATTCAATTGTCTTTATTATCAAAGTAGATTCTTGACCAATAAATAAATGAAATTTATTGTTCATTACAGAGATTTTCTGAGAGACCCATCCACTCTTCAATAAAAAGCATCAACAGTTTATACCCTAAGGCTTCTTAAAAAATTTTTTTGAAAGATTTTATTTATTTATTTGAGAGAGAGAGAGCACGAGCAGGGGGAGGGGGCAGAGGGAGAAGCAGACTCCCCGCTGAGGTGGGGAGCCCAATGCAGGGCTCAGTCCTGGGACTCTGGGAGCATGACCTGAACTGAAGGCAGATGCTTAACCGCCTGAGCCACCCAGGCACCCCTACCCTAAGATTTTTTAAACTTCTCACCTCAAAATCCTCAAAATCTTCTCCCTGCTATATCTGCCAATTCTAAGTAAACTACTGTATTGTTACCCTTACCTAATCCTAACCAAGTTACATACCAAAAGACTTACTTAAACCAAACATCAAGTTCTTAATAAAATCTAACCTTGTCTTCACCCTCTGAGACACTACCAAATTTCTTGAGGAAGTCTTCTTAGTTACCTACATGAACAACAGACTCAGCACTGTCTTTTAACATGTTGTGTTAGTGACGTTTGAGAAGCCAGTATTCTACGTTTCTGCAATCCCAACAGAACAATGTCCCCGCATTCTCTCACCCTGACATTCCAGATCTTGCAGAAGCTGACCTCCAGCTATCTTTCTTACCTTATCCTTACTGTTCTATTTTATCTACCCTATGTTCCAGACCATCTGAGCAAACTTTACTCTTTGTAGAATCATAAACTTTCTTACTACATGCTTGTTCCCCCATACTGAAATCCCCCTTCAGTTTGGTTTTCACTAGAACTAATATTTATGGGAAACTTATAATACAATTAAACAACTGGGATTAGATGACCTCCAAGGTCCCTTTGACTCTTTTTACTTTAGTTCTATCATGAAACCTCTACTAGCAGTGATATAAGGAGTGAGAGATGGAAAAAGTATTGGCTGAAAGAATGGAATGGTGTTGATTAACGATATATACACCACAAAATAACCTGACTGGCTATTATTTTTTCCTGATTTAGAGATATTTACAAACTTGGGATTTCACTTTACCGTTTTCCCACTCTTCGTTAAGTTTGCCTCAACATAGCTTTCTTAAAATCTCAGTATATGAACTTTTTGATTCTTCATCTGCCGGGATCATGAACATGCTGTGAAAAATGAAATTCAATTGGCCTAGTGAGATGTGTACTTCATAAAGACATATTGATTCCTTCTTAGTTCTCCAAGATCTTTTAGGGACTTCAAAATTGGAAGCGACTTCATTTATCTGCAGGTCCATTATCTTCTTAGGCAGTAGAGCCAAGCTGACTGATGTGTAGCTGACTGGTGTCTATTTGTTTAGAAAGAGTGGAACATTGAGAGCCTTTTCTTAGATTGCTTGGAGTTGGTGATGGAAGAAAACTGTTTCACTCTGATTGATGAAAGGGAGTACATTTGTATTCTCTAAGTGAGAATTCAGACCCAGGTATCATTTATACATCCATTTGGAAGGAGGAGGAGGTGGAGGTGGAGGAAGAGGGGGGAAAATTATAAAACAACAACAAAAAAGATTGAAAATGAAATATAAGGTATAAATATGGAAAAATACATTAGATGTTCTAAAAGTGAAGACTTGAAATAAAAGACTACAGATGTGGTAAACTTTACTTTGGGACAGTGGAACAGAGGAAAAAGTGAACCATAAAAGAAATTCATAGCCTGAGTGATAAGGTGATTTCAAAATGTGTAGATGAATATGTATATAGTTAAGGAAAAGAGACTGAAGGGCTCCAAAAAATGTCTGAAGTGAGTTTCTGCAGAAGAAAGCAGGGAATAATATGGAAGAAATATTGGATTAAAAAAAACAAAAAACAGATGAGACTTTTTCAGACTTAAATAAACATATAAGGACTGAGATTGAAAGTGCTCACTGAATACCAGTCAAGATAAATGAAATTCAGTACCTACTCAAATTATAACACTACACTGAACCTGCAAAGGACAATAATAAGGAGAGTATCTTAAAAGCTAATAGAAATAGAGGATGAATTACCTACAAGGGAACAACAATTTGACTGACCTCAAATTTCTCATTAGTAACTAGTGGATGTCAGGAGATAATGAATGACAGCTTCAAAGTACTGAGGGAAGAGATAAAGTCAAAAACAAAAACCCTGAAGTTAGAATTAGACATTTTATAAAACAATTGGGAGGAAAAGGGTTAATACCAGGCCTGTGACACACTCATTCTCTATTGGGGTCCTGGTTTGGTGGGGGGAAGAGGAGTAGTGAGTGACCTTCAGCTAACTTCCTTATAAACATGTCAATGACTTTGAACAGACCTCTTTGCAATATGATACAGAGAGGGAGTCTTTATCAAGAAAATGGTTTTTTTGTAGGAAATCCGTGGTGTAACTAGATAGCTTATTGTAAATGAGCCTGGACTTTATGGATGTACAGGGCATGGCTTGCTGGAGAGGGGAGGGTAGTCATCTAGACATTCCCTTATCTCTGTAATTATCAGAGTATAAAATGAAAGAGCTCCAAATCACTAATGGCTTCTTTTGTGAACAATTTAGCATATATTGCTCAACACTATTCTGTCTATCTGAAATGAAAACACCTCCTAAAGTAGGGAAAGAAACATTTTTGGAAGCTGCATATGATGGTTTTGAGTTCCTGCAGGAAATGAATGTTTTTGCCTGAATCTAGTGCTTGCCCAGATCCTTGGAATCATTAATAAAGTTTGGTGCTGAGTAAGATCTATAATGTGCAGCAATGTTCTTTGACAATTCAACCCTTTGTGTTAACACAGCTATCATTCAAAAATCCTGAACAAATTTTCAAGCATACCAGGGTAAGAAAGCCTGCCACCAATAGACTCACACTGCATAAACTAAAAACATTTTAACAAAACAAAAGCTAACCACAGGGAAGGACGCTACAGAAGAAACAATGGTGAACACAGAAAGTTGTATATTTTGGTAAAGTTAATGAACTGTTGAAAAAAGAAAGAACACATAACAAAACCAGTGAATATGTGCATGTGTTTGTGTATGACTAAACAGCAAAATAAAAACAGTACAAGATTGTGTGTGTGCAGATGAGAGGAGTTTATTCAGTAAGTAAGTAAACCGTACTAAGTTTCTTGTCTTTTTGGGAAGAGGTTACTGAATAAGTTTAAACAAGCTAGAAAAATTTGTAGCAAACTCTGCATGTTAAAATGTAAGAGAAACCACTGAAAGAATTGAAATATGTAATATAAACATTTAACTTCCAAATTGACAGAGGAAAAAAAGTGTGAAAAATGAAACAGAGGGCAGGTAAGGAGGAAAAAAAAGAACATGTAAAATTTAAAAACATGAAACCCCCAAACATATATTATTTGTGGATGAATATAAACATCTTTTTAAAAAAATTGTTATTCTTAATTGAGTTAAGGAAATAAATCCTGGCCTATAATTTAAAATACAAAGTGTTATCACAAATTTCAATTAACCATTTTTATCCTCCTTTCCTATCTGATAAAATTTTGATATTATCTAAGTTATTCAATTTATATTCTAATAATTTAGTGTTATATTTTATTCCCATACTGCTTTTCTCTAGAGAGTATAATATCTTCAATTATTCCTTATTGCATTTGTGTTCACTTGTTCAAGTATTTAGCCCTTAATTTACAAGTCTTCATTTAGAATCACCGCATAGTAATAGTCATTTGGTGTTTATAAAACTCTATTTCTCCTTTGAGAGTTCTGCCTGGAGGTTGTAGTGAGATGGTTTTTCAATTTTTTTTTCCAATTCTGTTTAAAGTACATTTTTCTTTAAAGAATATTAAAAACCCTTAATATCTGTCATATTTTATATAGCCTCTTGTGAATTTCTCCTTATGTCAACCTGATCTACCTACAGAAAATAGGAGTTTCTTGATCGGCTTATAATTGAATGACAGGAAAGAAAAAACAAAAAGGAAGACTATAGGGGTCTTTAGAGGCAATTCTTGATTCACATCTCTCTTTTCTACCATTCAATTATCATTTTTGACAATACGGATCAAAATAAAATGAAATTAGAAAAACAATATATGGCCACTCATATTTGATCAGGTTTATAGTAAGGAATTTAAGGCTGCCCAAAGAGAGGTCTTTCCTTTGCTCCTGGCTTCTGGGAAGTAACCTCTAAGCCCTTGAAAATGTCATACTTGATAGGAAGGTCTTTGCTGGCGTGGGTGTCTTGGCCCAGCCAGATAGTAACAATGTGGTATAGAAGCTTTAAGCCCCATCAACAGTGTGATTTAGGGTGGGGGCTTTGGGTCACATGGTATCAGCTCTATCTTCTGAAGGCCTGGCAGCAGCTCCATTATGTGGGCAGTCAACTGTGTATACATGATAGAGCCCCACTAAAGGCTTTGGACTCCAAGTTCTGGGTGAGCTTCCCCCGTTGGCACTACTCTGTACATGTTGTTACATACCAGTACCAGGAAAATAACTTGGTCTTGACTCCATGGGGAGAGGACAGTGGAAGCTCCATGTTTGGACTTTTTCCTGGGCTTGGTTCTGTGTTCCTCTCTTGGCTGATTTTAATGGGTATCCTTTAGTTGTAATAAATAGTAATCATAGGTCTAGAAGATTTCAGTGATTTTTGTGAGTCCTCCTATCGAATTATTAAAACTGAGGGAGGTTTTGGGAATGTACTTAACTAGTACCAGGTAAAATTTAAATACTGCATGAATGGTCATGCATGCATTTATAAGTTTATTTCCTTTGCCATGACTTGTCAACAATGAGCAAGTATTGTTGGGTATCAGCTTGATATGTACATGGAGAATTCTGTCTATGAATCAATTGTAATTCTAACCAAGGCTATTGGTGAACATTCCTTATCTTAATAAATTGCTTAATCTGTACAGTTTTAAAGTGTTTAAAAAAACAGGCAGCCTTCTTAATGTCAACAATATGAAGTAACTGGCAGATACTTCAAAGACTGCTTTTTTGTGTGTTTTAGCAGCAAATTTTGTTGACACTCACTGGAAACTCATCTTTAGGGCAGAAAATTTGGCAGATGCTTTTGTTCAGCAGGTTTCTTGACAACTGTGTATGAAAAGCTATTTTTTGCCTTTCACAGGGACCAGTCAAAGGCTGAGGTTTGCTTTTGGTGACATTGCGTTAATTGTCTCCCTTGAGGCTGCTAGAGCGCTGAAGGCAAGTTAGCATTTCCTGACTCGAGCTTCCTCTGGAGTCCAGGCTTCTTGCTTTCTAATGGCACTGTTTATGCCTGCAGCGTGGATGGCTGCCACCTTCCCTGCTTTGCGGGGACTTCCTCTTTCACCTTTTACTTATGCCTGTCTACTGAATTTATGGGAAAAAGTCTAGTTACTTTTGCCTAGTTAGTTGCAGTTGATGCTAGACGGGCAGGGTGGTAGTTTTGAGGAGAAGCAGGGTTAGTAAAAGGTGAAGAAGCTCTTGCTCAAAACTCCATGACCCTTCTGCTTCAGGCATTCTGTTCCCTTAGTAGATTATGGTGCTTCATTATATTTATTTTCAGCATTCATTTTCGGTTTTGAGTTCAGATGTCTCATAGAGACTGAGGAGATATCCTAATAGTCAGAAAATGATATTTCACTCTGGGATTTTTTTTTTTTTTGGATACACAAGGTTGAAGATCCAACCTATAAGGAGCCATAAAGGCATGAGAAATGAAAAAAAAATCACAATGATCTTATACTTTTCTAGTATCATTTTATCAGTGTTTTCAAATAAACCAAAGTGTCTCTGTTGAATTGGTTTTTTTTTTTTTTTTATAGGTTGCTCACAAGACAAATGTATGCCTTAATCCTTTGTTCTACTCTACTTTGTTATCTCAGGACTGACCCTCATACTACTGATTTATTTTGCTATTAAAAGACACAATCACTGTGGCAAACTCAAGATGTGTGTGCACATGCACATGCGTATATCGTATAAAAATATTCTGACCATTCTAAAGAAGGTGAAGGCTGAATATTTTATTCCCCTGATTAAAATCTTTCAAAAGTCTCAGTAGCAAGGGAAGAATCTTAAATTCCTTGGCATGGCTTTTAAAGCATTTTATGATCTGGCCTGTGGACCCCCTTTTCCAGCCTCAAGAAATACAGTTTATGGTTACAAAGATTATTAGTGAATACACTCCACTCTTATATAAAACATTTTTAGCAGTTAATAGGTTGAGCCTTTGAAAAGAATTAATTAGTTAATTAATTTGTTTGTTTATTTTGCCTTCCCAGTGTCTATCTCATTCTCCTCTGCACGCGGTAACTTGATATTTATTTGTAAACTACATTCTTCTTGTAGTCTCAGTTTGAAAAGGATTGATGCCAGGGTGCCTGAATGGCTCAGTCGGTTGGGCTTCTGACTCTTGATTTTGGCTCAGGTCATGATCTCCAGGTTGTGGGATCAAGTCCTGAGTGGTGCTCCATCCTTAGCATGGAGTCTGCTTGTCCCTCTCCCTCTGCTCCTCCCCCTGCTTGCACTCTCTCTCAAAATAAATGAATAAATAAAATATTTTTTTAAAAAAAGGACTGATCCCCCACTTGATTTGACATGCCAGCATATCCTATTCCTCTAGATGTAGTAAATCGTTAATGAAGCACTCTGGGACGTGGAATAAAAGCAAGTCCTAGAATATATGTAGGAGCAACCAGAAGAAATCCCTTTTTTGGCCCCCTGCATGATACTGTGTGAGAATGGGAGGTCTGTAACTTATGAATCATTTTGCTATGACAGAGAGGATTAAAGTTGTTGATTGTTAATGGAGGTGCCTGAAGATGAAGCTGATATTATGGATGTTGGATAGATAGACAAAGGGAGGAAATATAATGTGTCAGTGACATTCTCTAGCAGCTAGATCAAATCTTACCTAAAGGCTACATCTTATCTCTTTTTCCCCCAGATTCATTGGGATATAATTGACCTATAACATTGTATAAGTTTAAGGTGTACAACATGCTGATTTGATACACATATATGTTGCAAAATAATTACCACCAAAGATCAATTTACCAGAAGCCAATCTTTTCAGTTACATGAACCATCATTGTATTTTTATTAAGCTATTTTAAGTTTATGTCTGATACTTTAAAACATTACAGTCTTACAATACAGTCCTACATACCACTGCTTAAACCATATAAAATGTATAATCTTTTTTTTTTTTTTTAAAGATTTTATTTATTTATTTGAAGAGAGAGACACAGCGAGAGAGGGAACACAAGCAGGGGGGTGGCAGAGGGAGAAGCAGGCTTCCCGCCGAGCAGGGAGCCCAATGCGGGGCTCGATCCCAGGACCCTGGGATCACAACCCGAGCTGAAGGCAGACACTCAACGACTGAGCCACCCAGGCGCCCCTAAAATGTATAATCTAAGTATAAAAGTTTCTTTATTAATAAAGTTTTTTTTCATATGAACTAGACAGAAATAATCGTTTTACTTTACTAATATAAAAATAATATGGAAGAACCTGACTGAGATTTATGAGTTTCCAAATCTTAACTCTATTTATAATTGGGCTGATTAGCTGTGCTGGTCAGTTGAATCTGCTCTAATGATTTTCATTGTGCTTCTTTAGTTGGCCTGGATTAGCTTCCTACTGTCTTATTCTTGCCTGCTCTTCTCTTCACCTGCTGCATCTCTCTTACTCACTTATGCACTCCAGCACTACCCTCACATGGGATGGAAAAAACAATCAGAAAACGAGCATCCCATTTTAGCTGGTTGGATGCAATCCAGATAAATTCACTATCTAGTACAATCAATCAGTAGAAAAAGTCATTATAAAAGTATGTCTCACTTGCATGTTTTCTTTTCCAGACAGGTTAAATATTTAATAAGAATCCAGGTGTTATTTATTCATTTTTATTAGGTCCTTCTGACACCCAATCCTACATTGTGATGGGCAATTAAGGTAAATATACGCTTAAGGGAGAAAACTTGGCTTCTGGGAAACTATTTTCACACCAATCCCAGTCCAATTGAGTTATAGCTTAAATATCTCTTGCTTAAAATATTTATTTATAGGTAGTAGATATACTTTAAACTACTTGTATTCTCTCATTCATGAGAAAATTAGAGACTCTGATTGGTAGGGAATCTTTTTTCCCTGCCAATATGCAATTAATACTGTCATTGATTTTGTTATCTACAGTGGTTTTGGTGCTTATTAAAGTTTCTTGGTAGCTTTGTGATTGCTTGCATGTAAATAAATTACGACTACACAGCTGTTTAGTATACTTTGAATATTTATACTTCCATGGTTTATCTAAATTTTCCTTGGTTATGAAATTTTTGAGGATGGCTCAGTTCACATTTTCAGGTTTTTTTGAAAGAGTGAAAATTGAGTAATTGGAATGGCCTGAAAACAATGAATTTGATAGACTACATTTCAGTCAACCCATATAATTACAGTGGCCATAT
Source organism: Leptonychotes weddellii (assembly GCF_054177405.1). Taxonomy (NCBI): domain Eukaryota; kingdom Metazoa; phylum Chordata; class Mammalia; order Carnivora; family Phocidae; genus Leptonychotes; species Leptonychotes weddellii. The sequence continues at coordinate 53,878,490 of NC_138372.1, forward strand.
TTCCCTAACTCCTATTAATAAAAACAACAACAGTCAATACATACTGAGTGTCTACTATGTGCCAGGCATTTTTCTAAGTTCTTTACAGGAAACAATTCATCAAACCAATCCTGTTATTTGCAATATTATTTCCCCCATTTTACAGATGAAGAAACTGAGAGGTAAACAGAAAGGTTATCTGCTTAAGGTTTTGGATAATAAGTAACCACTGAGGAAAATTGCAAATTCCTATCTCCCTTGCTTTTTTCTGTCCACTGCCCTTGAAGGAATGAAACTTTATTTACTGCTGTATCCCAGGCTTGGAAGAGTGATGAAACAGTGGGTAGGAAATACAGATTTGCTGAATGAATCAGTGAATGAATGAATGAATGAATGAAGGTGTAGCACCAGTATTAAAAAAACAGGGAGGAGTTTGGCATCAGAGTCCTTGCTTTTATCTCCAATAATATGATGCCTCAGAACCAGTGGGCAGCAAGTGGAGCTGTGCCCTATGGAAAAACAAGAAAAGATATTTAAAACAATAACTTAGGAATCCTGGCCACATCCGGAACTGTGATTAGCATTTTACATCCCTAAATCTAATTCTCTCAAAGAACCCTAAAGGGTAGGAATACTTATTTCTTATTTAGAATTAATGAAACAGGGGCTCAAAGAGGTCAAATGACTTACCTAAAAGTCTTATGACTAATAAACATTGGAGCCTGAGTCTGATTGGCTCCTTTCACATCAAATCTTACGCTCCTTCTATTAAACAGTAAATCCTTTATTTTATATGATAACAGTAGCTAATGCTTATTAAAAGATATGCATCATTGTAACTGTTTTTACATACTTATATCATGTAATAAATTTCATTTTATAACTCCATGTGGTAGGCACTATTATTAAGACTTTGCCATGTGAGGAAATGGATGTGGTACCTGCTTGAGGTCATATAGTTTGTCAATAAGAAGAGAAAGACCAAACCCAGGCCTTCCCATATTATCCTGAACTCCCTTCTTCCTGAAGTCCTGCCCAGCTTGGCACAGTGGGTGCTCAATCAGTGCTTACTTACTTGAAGGAATCAGAAAAGAATATGTTATAATTGTAGCTTCTATACACAAATACTTTTGCAAACCCTAATCCTTTCTTTTTACTAGAATCATCCTTCTTCAAGCAATGACTTTTTGGGACGTACATCATTTGGATAACTGCAGCCCTTCTCTTGAGTTTGTCCACACATAATGAGTCTACATAGGTGAGTCATGTTGTTTCTTTTCATGTTTCCTTTTCCAAAGAGGCAAAAATGGTAAACATTAATTGGTCTACTCAAAATTAAAATAAACAAAAACTTATTGGGCTGATTGGCATTCCTTGGAGCACAGTTTTAAGATTTATTTATTTATTTATTTGACAGAGAGAGAGAGAAAGAGCAAGCACAAGCATGGGGAGTGGGAGAGAGAGAAGCAGACTCCCCGCTGAGCAGAGACCCCCAACGTGGGGCTCCATCCCAGGACCCTGGGATCGTGACCTGAGCCAAAGGCAGACACTTAACCGATTGAGCCACCCAGGTGACCCAGTTTTTAGATATTTCTACCAATAAAGATTACAGTAATTATTATAATTATTCCCTGTATGTTCTTTCAAAATGTTCACTGTATGTTTTCTGTAAATTTTATTAGTAAGAGATGATAGAGAATATTAGGCACTGAGTGTCATGATCCTCTCCTCCCATTTTTTTTTTTTTGCATTTTTAAAAAACTATTTATGGGACCATTTTTATAAGTATCAACTTTTATTTAATTGCTGCCTGATGAAGAAATGTTTTTTAGTCACTTTGGAGGTAAAAGTTACATTCCTGCCTCTGGTTTACCATTTGCTAATTTTCCTTTTGTTCCTCTCCTTCCCTCCACCAGCCCAGGTTTGTTTTTCTCATTCTCTCTGCCCCTTTATTTTCTGGACACTAGCCTAATCCTGAAGACCAGAAGCCCAATTTCTGTAGCAAATTACAAACCATTGAGCTTTAGGACTAATGTACCATCTCATTTCCAGAACTAGGTCTTTTGATATTGATGAAACACTGAATCAGGAGCAATGGACTTGCTTAATTTTTAAAGTGCCATTAACTCTTCATACTGATAGCTCTATACACGAAATAGCCAAGAGATGGAAACAGAATCCACACCACAAATAGCCGTTCATCTTCAATGTTGCTAAAGCAGAATAACATTAATATTAAATAACTAGTTTTGGAAACAGTAGCAAAAAGGTATTTTGGGCTGAGTCACTGAGAAACATTTTGCATATATATAATTTTTTTCAACATGGGATGAAAAAGATGCCACAGATCATCTTTCTAAACAAAAAAGAATAACCTGTTTGGTGGTGTGAAACTGTGAAAAAATACATTTACCTAATTTATCAAATCTCTTCTGATGAAAAACTCCTTATACGTGTTAAGAGGGCAATCACTATTTTAAACAAACTCCAGGATCAAATAGCATGAGTAGGAAATTTTTATGTTCTGCCTTTCCATTTTTAATTCTTATTTCTTAAGTTTTTCATAGGACCTTGTGCCATTACAGGACTTTGAGCTTGTTTATTATGAAATAAGGATGTTTTTAATATCTATCATCCTTAAGCCACACATAAAAATTCTCCAAACTGGACATGACAAATAGAAGTTGTGTTTATCAGTATTATCTCAATACCTACTTCACATCTGCACTTCCCTGAGTCCTGTGGACATAACTGTTATTAATTCATTGAGTCATGTAGGCATTAATTCAACAAATAATTAACAGCTAACTTTGTACCATCTGCCCTAGTTGCTGGGGATAAAGTTGCAAATAAAGCACTGCCTTGATGAAATTTACATTCTAATTGAGGAGGGAAAAGATAATTAAAAAATACAAAAGTTATTTAATATAAATGAGACAAATGAATCAGCGAAGGTTAATTGGGAATGTCTGGGTGGAGTGCAATTAGTAAAAATGTGGTCAGGGTAGGGCACAGCAAGAGTGGACATCTGAGCAAAGACTTGAAGAAGTCAATGAGAGGCCGTGTGGGTATCTGGAAGAAGTATATTCTAGGTAGAAGAACAGCCAGTGTAAAGGTCACAAGACCAGGTCCATCTGTCAAGACATGTTCTGGAATGAGCACAGAGGTCAGTCTGATTGAAGCAGATTGGCCAAAAGAAAGAAAATTAAGAAATGAAGTCAGAATAAAGGAAGAGTGCCAGATCATGCAGGGCTATATGGACTATTATAAGATCTTGGGCTTTTACTCCAAGTGAAAGGGAAACCTATGAAGTGTTTTGAAGGGAAAAAATGAGATGATACGACTTACATTTTAAAAGTTGGGAATAGGGGCACCTGGCTGGCTCAGTTGGTTAAGCATCCAACCCTTGGTTCAGATCATGATCTCAGGGTCGTGGGTTCGAGCCCCATGTAGGGCTCCGGCTCAGGGCGGAGTCTGCTTGTCCCTCCTCTCTGCTCCCCTCCCCCCCACACACTCTCTCTCAAGTAAATAAATAAATAAATAAAATCTTTAAAAAATCAATAAAAGTTGGGAATAGACTGCAGTAGGGCAAGAATACAGCATGGGGAGCATTTAGGAAGTTTTGCAATAATCCATAGTAGAGATGATGATATCAGCATTCTATCGTAACTTCCAAGATGACTGGTTTCCAATGTTATTTGTGTGTGTGTGTGTTTGTGTTTGTGTGTGTGTGTGTGTATGAATGTATAAAATCTTTAAGCTTGGCATGGCCCATAGGTTCTATCCTCAGCACCAACACTCATCCATTGGTAGTGGCTGCCAGGTGTGCTATGATGAAAAAGCTTAGGGCCATGTTCACAGAGGGAGAGTCCCAAAATTTTAAGAGGTGGCATGGCAGCAAGATGTCAGGTATGTTCCAACTCAGTTCAAAGGCAACTGTCAATAGTGGATTTTAAACAGGTAAGACTTTCTTTTGGCTTAAAACACATAAAAAATGAAAGTGCCTAGCATTTAACAGTAATTTCTACAGTAGCAGTATCTAGAAAGGTTTTTAAAATGGCACTTCCACTAAGAATTTCCTTCACCTAGATTTCTATTCCTTAGAACTAAAGAGCAAAAATGTATAGGTCATTTTCTATACTCTCTGGAAGATAACTGGTTTGTTCTTGAGAAATAGAAACTTGAAAACCATATGGACTTTTTAGGTAAACTGATCAACTAGTACCATATTCTCCTTAATATGACTGTGGACTTTGAGCCTTGACTGAGAACTAGCTTTGTTGATATCAGCCTTCTATCCTATTTCAGCTTTTGAAATAGGCTTTATTTATGTACACTAATTTTTGTGATTATTTAAGCATTCTTAAAGTGACTCCATTCGGGCACATGGATAAAATACCAGCAAAATGTTACCCTCTAGTATTACAGGGATACTATTCTCCTTCATCACACAATGTTATATTTGTCATTCCCAGGGTCAGCTAATTTTATTTATTGCTACTGCCTGTAGCCCTTAAATATATAAGAATCTCCATATACATCTGTATAAAATAAAGCTTTGAAATTATTTCTTCATAACAGCAATCATTTGCATTTAGCAGGCAGTGCAAATTTATCTTTTTGTATAATGCTGCTACATCTTAAAAAGGCAATATCATAAATGAGATTATCCCTTCAGAAAGCAATCCCATACTAAAATAAATCAAGATATGGAAACCTTACAAATGGCCTTTAATATATTGGATATTACCAGAAAGTATGTGCAACTTAAATGTTCTAAGACAACAATTTATTGTTGAATTCCCAATGTAGGTTTTCCTTTTAAAATATATTACCAGCCTCTATCCAACAGTATTAATAATCTCCTATCTTTTTGTAGCTGAGAAAATCGGCATGAGATTTTACAAATCAAATCTTCCAATCCTATTCCTTCTTTACAGGGATGGGGAAACCGAGGCCCAGAGAATGAATAACCATTAGTGAACAACAAAAATAAGAAACTACTTCATCTAACTCACTAAGAATTTTTCTCATGACACTACACCGATTTTATCTAAGTTTTCCTTATATAAAACTCTATCTCCAACTTCCACATAATCAAATAGAACACAACAAACCTTTAATATGTGGAGAGGATAGTCAGCTTTAATATTTTCTTGGCTAATGAAAATATTCTACAGAGTTTTTTCTAATAGCAAATAAAAAAATACTAATTAAATAACTGTCCCCAAGATCGAGGTTATTTCAGTGAGATGAGGGACAGGATTTTGACCTTGATAATTTTAGTCTTTGCTTTGTTAGGAGATAAATGTGGGAGCCGATGGAGGAAGGAGAAAAGGCAAAGCAGAAGGAATGGCAAAATCATGCCGCTTCTTATTCTCCTGGCCATATCAGTTATCATATACTTTTTATGGTCAAAGAAAAGAAGGCAAAATTCAATCTATTTCTTTAGGCTTGAGAAGACTAAGAAAGGGTTAGGAGGTTGGTTCCTTCCTTCCTTCCTTCCTTCCTTCCTTCCTTCCTTCCTTCCTCCCTCCCTCCCTTCCTCCCTCCCTCTCTCCTTCCCTTCCTCCCTCCCTCTCTCCTTTCCTCCCTTTCTTTTCTTTTTCTTTCTTTCTTTCTTTCTTTCTTTCTTTCTTTCTTTCTTTCTTTCTTTCTTTCTTTCAGATTTATTTATTTTGGGGAGAGAGAGACAGAGAGAGAGAGGGGTGAGGAGGAGAGGCAGAGGGAGAGAGAAACTCAAGCAGACTCTGCACTGAGCATGGAGCCCATTGCCAGGTTTGATCCTAGGACCCTCAGATGATGACCTGAGCCAAAACCAAGAGTTAGTCACTTAACTGACTCTGCCACCGAGGTGCCCCAGGAGGTATCTTTCTAATAACCCAGCTGACACTTCAACTATCTTTAGCATGTTCCCAAACAAAAAGTGACATTTAGACTCAAACATAGCCTATGAGGCACAAAGCAGGTCTTGTCCTTTTAGCGTCTGGAACCATTCTATTGCTAGTTAAGCTTCTACTGTTGGAAAGTTGGTTTTTAATGGAATATTTTTTATGATGGTGTATGAGTCCCACATAGACATTTCAGAGTCCCCCCTTTTTCTTCCCCCGAATAAAAACCAAGTAAGAAATAAAGATAAAAACATATAAGCTAATTTATGTAATGTAGTTAGCACGGTTCCTGGCGATACTAACAAGTCAGTAAATGCCATTAATAATAATATTGAGAACACTTTAAATTACAATTAACAATGTCATTTTTCCTATTTTTATTATGTAAAATCATATAGTTTCTAACACGTTTGTTATTTTTTCCCCACAGTACTCTGTACAACAGTCTTGAGACATTGGTCAGGTGAAGAACTGTGTTTACTTAATTGCCCAAAACAGCAAGGTGATATAGCAGTTGGAAAGGTCTTGCCTTTTTGTACTCCACATGGGGGCAGAAAAACTAAGAGGAAGAGACAGAATACATAGAAGTTTTTTCACCTCTCAGGTTGTTTGAAAATGAAAAAAAAAAAAGGTCTATCTTAAAAACATCCAGTCTTTCCTTTATAAGACCACACCACAATTTTAGGAAGTAATTCCTAGGTATCATTGTGAGAGCCCAGCAGAGCAGAATCAGGAATGTTCTTGATGAAATAGTCCTACATACTAATGCTTTGTCTAATGCTGTGATAACATCTGAAGATTCACAGTCCTATCTACTGAGCGACTACTTTCTTCCCTCTTTTCCTCACTGCTGTCTCCCAGGCAGATGATTTTAGTCTAATACCTGTAACTACTCAAGAGCTCTCTCCTGATGTGTCCTTTGTTCTCTGAACCCTTTTAAGTTGTAGCTTCTCTGATTATTTTGGTCCCAGAGTTTCATGCCTTTTACACATTGTTATTCTAAATTCCATGAGTCACTTATTGGCTGATCATACAGGTCTTCCAAACCCCTTTGAGTTTGCACATTCTGTTCTACACTATTTGCCCCCATTTTTGTAACATTAGCCAAATTGACTAATATGAAAGCTGTCCCAGATGGTTCAAAATGAAAATAATGAGCTAGCTGAGGAGTAAATAATACTGATTTATGAATGACAAAGTTTTGCTCACAAACTTTACTTATGGTGTAAGTAGTTTGCTATGATGACTACATACCCTCCTATACAGCAAAACAAGACAAAACCAAACAAAAAACCCCCAAATTAAAAAAAATGTTAGAAATGAGTAAAAGTTTCCTTTTGTAAGCAAATATGCTTTTCCTTGAAATGGAAGAAGTCATATTTGCTCATTAACTTTCTTTAGAATGTAATAAATCTGCAGCAACCAAGTTTCTATTTGAAAGACACATTTTCTAAAACATGTTAATGATGTGTTAAGTAGAACAAATTAGCTTACTTGGCATTTTTTCCCAACATCCTTCTGATGTGTTTTCTTATACTGAAGAAGCTGGAAAGCTAAAAATGACATTCTCTGACTCCTTTGGAGTTAGGTTTCCAGACGTGATTTATATTCTGAAAATCAGATGAAAATGCTCAAGACTTAAAATTCAGAACTTCAACAGTTTAACAGGGAGGCAGTTGGTATGTGGGTCCCTTTTGCCTATGTGAAACTTACAGAAATGGAGTCCCTCTGGGGTTCACAGTGCCAGCTACTCCTTGCTGATCTCAAGATTCTAATTAAGGCAGGAATTTTCTAGAGAGGCAATAGTTTTGTAATGGACTTCCTGAATTCTTCTGCTTCCTGATTTGGGTAACATAGTAGTTTCCTTGGTGGGAAAGGTATGCAGTGTTGTTCTGGGAGCCCATCCTGAAGACCAGCCTGCAGCCGTCTCAGACAATTTTGTCAGCCTAGTCCCTCTAAAGAGTTGCTTTCTGCTTATGAGTCTAGAGTGGTTTTTGCAACAGAACTCTCACTGATTGAAGTCTGAGGTCCTGAAATTAAGGTCTGAGGTACTGAATATTTTTTAATCTTCTCCAAAGTTACCATTCCACTCCATAATTTTCTGCCTACATTGTTATTCAGCAACTCACAGAAGCAGATTCTTCATTCAACTTTTGGCTCCATTAACCAAATATCTGTTGCTACCATGCTACCAGGTACCATGACCTACTTGTATCCTTTCTTGTGTTATGAACAGATTTCCCCTGACTTATATACAAACCGTTCAGAAAAAATCCATCTCAGATTCCTATCTTTGAGTGTGTGTTGTCTGCAATTGGAAAGGCTGTATTATTCAAGACTCAATAACACAGAAGACCTTTTTTTTTTCCCCCACAAAGATGATGTGGCATAATAAAAATCTGGAAACAAGTGATTTAGACTTGAAAATAGCTCCATCATTTTACTTATTATTGGTGTGACTTTGGAATAATTATTTAACTTTTTCGTGTCTGTTCCTTGAGATTCAAATACCTCATACAGTTCTTGTGAAGATTGAGAACTATATGCACATAAACATGGCCCATGTTTTTCCTGTTGGAGAAATTACTTCTTCCCCATTGTATGTAACTTTGTATATGGAAGTATTAAAGATAAACAAGCTTTATAATATAAACCAAAGGAGTTAAGTATTTCCTTTGTCTGTCTTAGGCTATGTAGGGAATAGGAAGCTCTTTCCTGAGATTTAGAATTTCCCAGGTAGATTGGAGGATACTCATTAAAGAGACCAAGGTAGTGCTCGCTTTGGTAGCACATATACTAAAGAGACCAAGGTGATAGCAGTGGAGTCCTGCCCAGACAGTTTTCATGTTTCCAGTTTTCTACTCCTTGGCTCTTGAGCATTCCATTGTTCCTGATCCATTCTCAGGCCAGGTTCTCCACTCTCTTGTTAATATTGTTAGCTCCTAAGATATCTTTCCAGTAAGTTAATTTTTATCTAAGTTCTTCATAGTTGGTTTCTGCTGTTTCCTATAAAGAACACTGATTGATAGAGTATTACTTTTCTACCCTGTAAAAGATGAAACTAAGCCACAGAAAGTTTGTGTTACTAATCCAAGGTCACATAGCTAGTAAGTAGTAAAGCCATGGTTTAAAGCAGGTCTTTCACATTGCAAAACCCCCAGTAAAAGCTGTTTTTCTGTTTAAACAGAGCTGTCTCCTAGCCCAAATTCGTCTAACTGGTCTTATTTCCCTGGAGTATACCCAGGAAGTTTCCATTCAAGCCAATGTGAGTTACTTTAAAATAGGAAGGGGAGAAAACAAAAGCCCATACAGTTGTAAAGGAGGAGGATTTGCTATATTGCTTTCAATTCATTACATCTTGGCACCAAAACAGGATAAAACTGAAATTACTGCACTTCTGGAGAGAAAAAAATAGCCCATCACCCCAAATAAAGCAATAACCTTATGTTAATCCATGACATTATCGCTTATGTACTAATCTATATAACCCACTTAAAATTTAAATGTATGACTCAGAGTTTGAATAGATGTATGCTATGTATTGTTCTTTACATTATAAAATAATCTTGGCACTGCCAATGTGATGTCTATTGCAAACTCTCACACATTTCTTATTCTTGAATAAAGAAGTATGATTTTCTCAATTATTCTTTTGTAGGACTGTGTTCTTTTTGTTTTTACCAAGATTATATGAAATCCAAGCCAAAGGTAGCTATAACTATCATATATTTATTTCAAATTTGAAATACAAATTTAGAACTAATACGTATTTGTTACCAACCTAACTGAATATGAAATTGCATTATTCTTACTCAAAAGTGCTATGACCACAGGATACAATGTACATGGCCAATGATATTCTTCAAAAAACATCATGGAAAACACACAGTGTGACCTCAATGAGCATTGTTCCTCCAGCTTTTCACTGATCTGTTTTTCTTCTAACACAACATTTATACATATATAATGTTACAGATATAACACGTATATTCTTGCTGCAACCAGTCTAGATAATGTTGCTCCTCTTACCTGTGACTGGGTTAAGAAGAAGGGACGTGTGACTCAGTTTTGGCAAGGATTGAGTCACATCTTAACATGTGAAGGGAATACTGCTAAAGGATTCTGGGGGATGTTTCCTCACTGATGAAAAGAGACACAGAAGGAAAAAAGGCTCCTTTGCTTCCTTTGGACATTGATGTGTCTGCATGGAGAGCCTGGAAAAGTAGCAGTCGACTTGTGATTTCAAGAGCTATTAGCAGAACACAGAGCTGATAAATGGGGAGTGGGGGGAGGGGGGAATGGACTCCCTGAGTCACTGAATTAACTAACTCTGGAGCTGCTTTCTTGTTATGTGAAAGAATAATGTTTCTTTGTTGTTTAGGCAACTTTGACATGGGGTTTTCTGTTATGTGAGGCCCAAGGCATTGTAACTGATATACATAGCAAGTATTTCAGAGATCTTAGCACAATCACTGGCCCATAGAGAGTGTTCAAGTAGTATTTATTACATAAATAATGAATGCAAGGAGGTTAACATTACCTTACAGACTTGAGGAAACTTCAAGGAATAGAAATTTATTTGGGCTAAGGATGATAATAATGGAGGGTGACTACAAGGAAATAATGGTTATAATGTAAGTGGTGTGATGGGGGGGGAAGGGCACATTTTAGAACCTCTAGTGACCACTTCAGAGTTTGACCCTCTTTTCCTGAAGTGAAAACATGAACTCACAACAGAGTGTTTTTTCTCACCCTTCATCCTAGTGTGACTGTCATTCAGCTCTGTTACAGCAAAGCCTGGCCCCTCCACATTTCTAGCCTATAGGCGCCACACCAGCAAATATTCTCTCCTTCCCATAGGGAATATAGCATATTTTCAAAATGGAAAAATGGGACAGCCACCAAATGTGTAAAATATAAAACAAAGCGGAAGAATGTACTTATTGGCTTTTCCTTCTACCAGCATTCTAGGAGACAGAAACTTGTCCTTTGAAGACTCATTTAATTGGGCAAGAGGAAAATGCAAACTAAAATGCAAGGAAGGCTTCAAATGAAGGATGCAGGTAGAGACAACACCGAAGAGCATATCACTCACAAGGAGAGAACTTGTCTACTTCTGTAAGTGTCCCTTAGGTACAGGATAAATCTTCCTTCTAATGAGAAGTTCTAAACCATTTACAATGGTGTCAGTACGTATTGAAAATGATCAATTAAACCTCTATTGAAAAAAACATAAAAACCTTTTCTCCACTCTCATCCTTAAGATCTCACAACCAAGCATTTGAGCTTGAAGCTCTCACCTTCAAGTATCCACAACAATGCACAACTCTGATCTTTCTCCAACTCCATGGCTCCTAGTACAGCAAATTTCCCCTCCCTTCTCCAAGCAGTCAGTAACCCCTATTTTTCTCTGTATTCACTTAGAGTTTTTATATTTATTGATTTCTCTCAGGTTCTTTAAGATTTTATTTATTTGAGAGAGAGAGAGTGTGAGTGTGCATGAGCTGGGGGAAGGGGCAGAGGGAGAGGGAGAAGCAGACTCCCTTGCTGAGCATGACCCCAGGACCCTGAGATCATGACCTGAGCCCAAGGCAGATGCTTAGCTGACTGAGCCACACAGGTGCCTGATTTCTCTCAGATTCTTGTCTCTAAGTAATTTAATACAAAAATATTTACTGGAAGCTTGCAAGACACAAAACTGGTTTGGTAACATAAAACATGCATAAAACTTTGACCCCACTCTCAAGGATCTCAGAATCAAGTTTAGGAGACAGATACTTAAGTAGTTCTAATATAAGACACACTGTGATAAATGCCATAACAAAAATCTTTAAGCAATGAAAACAGAAGTAACTGGCTCCCCACTGGAGTCTAAATGTAACCTGTCTCCTGCCTACTGCTTACTGAGCCTCTCCCTTCAATTCAAACTCACCATGTTTAAGAAAGAATTCACCATCTTTGCTCCAAAAATTGTTCTCCATTGTGATGACTATTTCTACTAGCAGTTTCACAGTTAGCCTGGTCACTCATGCTTGAAAGATGGGTATTCTTTGCATTTTCCTCAGATTCATGCTCCCCATCTAGCCATTCACCAAGTTCTGTTCATTTTTCTTTTGAAATGTCTCTTTATCCTTCTGTTCTATGGTCATTACAACCTCCCTAGTCCAAAATTGGATCACTTTATACCTATACTCTGGCAATTTCCTAGCAGATGTCTTTGGATCCAGGCCTTCCCCCACCTAAATCATCCTGTGTACTTCAAAAAAACCACAGAATTCTAAAATAGAGAGAGGAATTGCCCTCCAATGCAAAAATCTGTACAAATTAATTTGGAACTGTAGGTGAATAGCCATCTATTACCTGCATACTTACTGATAGAAACCCAATTCCCCAAAAAATTTCTTATTGAATTTATAGATTATTTTGATTGATAGAAAAAATGTTCTTTATATTGCTAAGTCTATACATTTTTTGGTATGTTTCTCCCTTGAATTCTAGTTTTGCATATCTGAAATATGAATTCCATCAACCTTTAAAGAAAGTTATTTTGTCTCTTTAAGCCCTATCTTTAAAAAACTGGGTAAATACACACTGTTCCCATAATTGGGTCTGACATAAATTTTAGGCCTCACCATTTTGATTGTCCTCCTGTTGGTACTTCATAATTGTCAGCACTATTTAAAATGTAGTGTCCAGGACTAAAAGGAGTACTTTGGAATTTCTCTACGTTGAATTTTCATTATTCTACTCATCCCACAAATTCAAGAATCTTAAATACTCCCAATTTTTATTGCTCCAAAACACAACTCCTGAGCCATACTTGGCAGTTCTAGCCCAACTTATTTATCTTCAGTTTCTTAAACCATCTGCTTTAGCTGGGCTGGGATATTCACATTAGCATTCCCTTTCATTCATTCTTTCACTTACACTTCCAAGCCTTTCCTTATATTTATCTTTTTATTTGAAATTACTTAACTCCCTTCTACCTATCTTAATCTTCTCTTGCCTCTAAAACTCAGTTCCAGACTATGTAGTAAGAAATATGGCCTCCAGACGATAGAGTAAGAAGTCTCAACTTTGCCCTTGGCACCTGGGGGGAGATTTTGAGGCTCCTGGAATATTCGGTCTGACAGGAGTGTCTGTTTGCTGAGAGCTTTGGCCATCACCAGGTGTCCAGTAACGTGATGTATGACAGGGGCTTCAAGGCCACACTGTATCAGTTCTGACCTCTGGAGGAACAGATGACTAAAGGTAGCCTGACCTTGTGAGGGGCTGGGGATGAAAAGGAAGCCACATAAACAGTATGTGATTAAGCCCTAAAAAAACCTCTGGACACCAAAGGCTCAAATGAGCTTCCATGGTTGGCAATACTCTGTGTGTATTATCCCACGTTGCAGCCAGGAGGAGGTCACACCATCCATGACTCTACATGGAGGGGACAGCCAGAAGCTGTGTATTTGAACTTCTGCCCGACTCTGCCCTGTGTGTCTCTTCCTTTGGCTGCTTTTCTGTATTCTTTCTCTGTAATAAACCACAAGTATAATAGTTTTCAGTGTGTTCTTGAGTCCTGTGAATTATCAAACCCAAGGATGATTGTGAGGGTGTCTGAATTCATAGCCGGTTGGTTTGAAGTGAAAGTGGTCCTGGGGACTCATGAATTTATCTTATATCTGAAATGAGGGCAGTCTTGCAGGGACTGTTCCCTTGAACTATACAGCTGGTTAAACTCATTGCGTAGAACCACTTCTTTCTTGAAGCATCCTCTAAGTACTATCTACCTCCCTGATGTCCTCTTCTCCTAAATATTTACAATATTTATATTGAGGATCACAGAATCTGTCACTAACATACATCACTGGAGGTAGGTTATTAAGCAGACATTATGATAATTACCAGCAGAGGTTTGAATTTTTGTAACCAAGAAAATTTAGTGATCTGGTAACTTCTGATGTCAGGAAGAAGGAAAAGAAGGAGAGAAAAGACTATGCATGTAATGTTGTGAAAAGGTGGAAGAAAGAGAAGAGAGTGATACTGGAAAGAAGATATTAAGCAGTTTCCTAAGGAACCGTTGCATTAAACAAATAGTTCAACAGTTTTGTCAACATACATTGTGTACTTGTTAGGCATTGAAAATGTGACACCAACTTTCCGGGAGGAATCCTTGATGAAGGTACCTGATAATTGTTACAACATTGTGTGGGTTTGTTTTGTCGTGTTTTGACAGAAAATTATCCCAGAGGCTTCAGGCTTTGGGAGTCAATTTCTGCCTTTCCCGCAACTTACAATTTCAGCTGAGTACGACTATCGAATGCTCACTGCCTATGACTGGAAGTTTATCTCTTAATGATAACTTTTTCCTATTTCTTCACCATATAAAAGACTTTCAGGGTCAGTTCAGGGGCTCCTGCCCAGTTTAACAGAAAGGGATAATTCTAAGTAATGTGACATACTGCAAAATAGAAAGAACGGCCATGAGCAGCGCATAAATAGAGCAATATGGAAACAGCATAAGAAACCAAAAGGAATCGAGGAATTAAAGGCCAGAAATGGGCTCATGCTGGCACCTGCAGCTGGTTTGGCAGAAGATATCCAGGGACACTTAGGATAAGTCCTGAAATCAGAAATGGTGATGAACTGATTCTTGGTTTGAGTACAACAGTAGGTGGTGGAAGAGGGGATAGGAAGAATGAAGCAGACGTTGGTCAAAAGTTTGATATCCTTTCTTTATATAATCCATGTCGCTTTCCTGGCTTTATTTTTTACTTCTTTGAGAACTTGTGTAAGGGGCCCAGAATTCACATTTCTTTGGGCTGGGATTATGACAGACTATGTTTTCTTTTTATCCCAAGATAATGCTTTTCAGAAGGAAAAACCTCTCAAACAGGCATCCTGGAGGGTCCTGAAGGACCTTAAAATTGGGACAATTCTATACAAACGGAATGTTTGATTATCTGCTTGTTCTGTTCAAATAACACTACAGATCCTGGCTGAGCTAGGCAGATGTGCAGTAGATCAATAACAAGGCAAGAATTCATTATTTACCTGCTAGAGTGCTATGATAACCTATCAACGGGATACATGTGTAAATCCCTACTTTATAAGCAGTCCCCACATTCCACTGGACCTTTCACAGACAGCTAAACCGCCTGCAACTTTGCTAACAGCCACCCTCAATGCTGGAAAATTTATCAATCAAAATAATGCACTAGATTTTGATGTGCTTAATCTGGTTTCCATTTGAAACATTAGCATTTATAAATTAGATAAGTAAAGAGTCATGTATCCAGTTCCCATAATTGCCATCTGATTCCAGTATACTATAAAGAATTGGGAGAAGAGCTTATTAATATTGAAATTTCCAATAAGAAACGCATGTTTAATTGAAGTGGTATTAGCTAGTACTTTACATACTGGGCTGATAAGTGCTGATCAATCGACAAATGATGTTGTTATTAAGTAAAGAGAAACTACTATTCCTGATGGAAAGAGATGCGTTTATTAGCAAACAACATATATATTTATGATTTTCTGTGTTCAATAATTTTCTGAAATAATACTAAGTGTGTATTTGTATTATAAATATATTTGGAACTAGCAGGAGTTACCCTGTGAATTGTTTGAAATCTGTATTTCTCTTTTAAACAGAAACATTTACTCTTATTCCATAGTTTTAAAAAATTCCAAATATGCTTCTCTCAAGACAATTTGAAAACCTTTTTGAGACTGAGGGTTTTCAATCTCTTTTATGAGAGCAGATGAATAAATTACTTTCAAGGTAGCTGATTCCCCAGGGTAGAATTGGTTTGTTGCTTCTCTAAATTGCGGTGGCTTGAGATCTCATTTTTTTTTTAATATACATTCTTTACTTCTTTAAAGGGCCATATAGAGAGGACAAAGAAAATATATGTAATTTGCAAAATATACAGATGTAAATACATGCAGCATAGCGAAAGATGAATATATATAAATATATACATATCAAACATATATGTCATATGTTTCTTATTTATATATCAAACAAAATATGTCAGGTAAAGTAAAACCTAACACTAATGTTTCTTATAATTAGAACCTTTTTTTTCATTTGTTAATCTCTATTTTATTCAGGATAGGATATTAAGTTCCATAACTTCTGTGTTTTAGTCAGGATATGATGCTAAATGAGACGAGAAGTCATCTCATACCTTTTGCCATTATAGAAACAAATGCATGCTGATTAAAATTTATGAGCTAATAGCCCCCATGGTCCCTAGCACAGTACTAAAAACTCAACATGAGTTCATTAATAATTATTGAAATGGATATTGTTTCAGTAAGTCTAGGCCTGGGCCTGTCTAATAAAACACACAAATGGAAAAACATGAACTGCTTTAACGACCGAGAGGCAGTGGTCAGCAAACAGCCCCTTTCTTTGGAATGGTTAAGCAAGTCTCCATATGTATTAAGATGAAGTTTGTCGCATTCAAAATCGTAACACTGTAAAATATGCCTTTATCTCTCTCAAAACACTTCCTTCTGGGTTGGGAAGTTTCCTGCAATAAGATAGTGTGATGGACTGGTTGACTTTCCAAGGTCTATTCATCTGTGAAGTGAGAATTAATATCCTTTCATCAGATGAGGCTGGTATCCAATTATCAGTAGAAAGATGTTGTGCTTTTCTGCCGGGTATAAAGAAAAGGGGTGTGCATATCGTGCTTCAAGAGGTGTTCCGATATCAGTAGGGCATGCTCACTGCCTTACTGTTACCCTGAAGGAAAATTGCTTGAGTGTGCAGCAACCTCCTGCAGTCCCTCCAAATACCAGAAATGAAAAGCACAGCTATGAAATGGCCAGGCTTGGCTCTCTTCAATAGTAAACTATGGGAATATAACTCATACAGCTGCTGTGGGTACCTGCTGTCTGCCAGGTCCCCTTGCTTCTATTTCTTCTGCCCACTGGGTATAGCCAGTCACTTCCAAAGGCTAATTTGCAGTTGATTATGCAATCTGCCAAACCCAATCAGTGTGCATACTCATGACCACTCATAAGATTATTTGCCTTAATCATAGGAGACCTCTAGGTCATTACTCCACCATAGGGAACATATTCAGTGGAGATGGTTATGGGGTTGCCCACTATGCAGCTGCCTGCCAGGTCTCTTGGCTTTTATTATTTTCATCTCTCTGATGCGGCCAGTTCTATCCAAAGATGCTTCAAAGGCAAATCCATTCTCTATCAGTGAGAAACCCTCTGCTGACTACTGACTTCTGAGGCAGCAGGATAAATACAAAAACCTTGAGGATACTTCAGGATTAAGGCTTCGTTCCTTTTCTTTTCTTTTTTCTTTTCTTCTCTTCTTCTTCTTCTTCT
>NC_138372.1:53896208-53918263 GCF_054177405.1 Leptonychotes weddellii
CCCACCAACAGTGTAGGAGGGTTCCCCTTTCTCCGCATCCCCGCCAACATCTGTCGTTTCCTGACTTGTTAATTTTAGGCATTCTGACTGGTGTGAGGTGGTATCTCATTGAGGTTTTGATTTGGATTTCCCTGATGCCAAGCGATGTTGAGCACTTTTTCATGTGTCTGTTGGCCTTTTGGTTGTCTTCTTTGGAAAAATGTCTGTTCATGTCTTCTGCCCATTTCTTGATTGGATCATTTGTTCTTTGGCTGTTGAGTTTGATAAGTTCTTTATAGATTTTGGATACTAGCCCTTTATCTGATATGTCATTTATCTGATATGTCATTTGCAAATCTCTTCTCCCATTCTGTCAGTTGTGTTTCGGTTTTTGATTTTATTAACTTCTATAATCCCAGTACCTAGAATATTGCTTAATACATAGGAAGAATTGAAACATTAATGGTAAATATATATATAACTTTCCTTAGAGAAGGAAAACAGGAAAATTTCCATATTTTTAAGTAATCACATGCAGAGTTGCTGTAGAAAGTTTCCACTTCTCAACAACACCAAATCACACTGCCAGGAGGATGACTGGACTTTTGAATTTTCAGTTGTAGCTTGTTATCTGAGTAATTATTTGACCACTTGAGAATGGTCTCTCTTCAAAAGTTACATTTCCCCATCCCAAATCTTTTGTAATGTAAACCATAATCCTTGTCAACTGTCCTAAACATCTTGCCTAATCCATTAGCACAGAACACTCAGGAAAGGACCCAGGAAATCAGCCCTGCAGACTAAGACACACACAGACTTTGGTCCCCCAAATAATGAACCCCCAAAAATGTTTTTTGGAGGTTCCATTTCATAACTCTTGTTAAACTATGGTTTTATTATTCAAACCAGTAGCTGAGCTAGAAGATGGTTAGTGAGTTAACTATTAAATGGAATTGAGAATTGCCATAGCCTTATCTGTGGAAGAATCAGTGAAAGACAGCAAGAGCCCCAATGAGGTTAGCAAATTAAAAATAAAACAAAACAGTTTTTTTGAATCTATAAAATCTCTTGTTGGTTTTGGGAACATCGATGAGCAAGGTGGGAATTCTTGCTCAGAGATATGATTTTGTATGAAGATGTCTGCTTTTACCTCCCACAGCCACACTCACTGTGTTTGGGTATAAGAATCTGGATTTTTTTTTTTTTTTTTACTATTATAGGACATGCTTATTAACTAGGTTAAAAAGCAGTAGGTTACCTGTGTGTAATTAGTACTGAAATAAGCCTCTCAGACCACTGTCTTATTAGAGTTTCTCAAAATGCCATGTTGTACTGATATTTGCATTCTTCCTCATTAAAAATCATTCATATGCTTCAGGATGGCCAATGATGGCATTTAATCTTTGTATTACTATTATTTTTATGATCAACACTATTTAATACTTGAACAGAAATAATCCTATTAAGAGATAAGTGAAAATGGAACCTTAAAAGTGCATACATTATTTAAAATGCCATAGAGATTATTATTTCTTAGATACTTGCTAGAAAATTATATTGATACACCAAAGATATAGTTACCCTTCAGTTATGCTTACATTATAGCCAGCGGTGCCTTGTAGATATGCAAATATATTTCAGGTAATTCAAAATGTGTACATGTTTGTGTATATGTGTGGTGTGTGTATGTGTGTGTATTTACTTTTTACATAGAGACATAAAGGCAGACATAATTGGTTCTTTAAATGGCCATATTCTGTAGGTATACTTGTAAAATAGGAAGTTGATCTTCAAAAAGGCATTTTGAGATATATGAATTTTACCCATGATTTTTACTTTTAATACATATTAAAAAACAGTAACTGGTCGAATGACTTTATAAGAACTGGAATCAGCTTTCTTAGAAGTCATTCTATGTGCAGGTTTTAGCATTTTTCTAGAAGGAAAGCTTGAAACCTTGCTCAAGAACGCTAAGGCTGGTCCTTAAACTTCACACAGCATAACTTGATGCTCCAGACCAGAATGTGGAAAGGACTCCTACATGTTGGCTCAGAGTGAAAGATATATCAAAGACAGTGATGGGGTGTTGTGTAAGCCTCAGAGATTGGATTCTGTTCAGTGGTTTCCATGGTCAGGGAAGCCTTCAAATAAAAGACCACCTGTGTATATGTTGCATGACTGTTGATTGTCTCATGAGTGTTTGTCTTTTATGTATGATTAATATGCAAAATGTTTTTCTTTTCTTTCCTTTTCCCTTTTTGTAGAAATTATTGAGCCTACTACCTCTAGTCCTGTCACAAGTCCAGGTCAGTATCCACATACATTCACAAAGTATGTTTGGGTACTTTCTCCATTAAACAAGACCTCTGCATTGTTATAGAAATAAACCGATTTGAATATGGGCCGCATGCTTGCGGTACCACTCTAATGTCTGTTACTTGTCCTCGTCTATCTGTGATTTGTCTCCCCTTTGGATTTTGTGATCTAACCCTGATTTGAGGCCAGTATCTTTGATTTCATTCTTTAGGGCTTATGCACTAAATCTGTGTCACATTGTGTAATAGTTGCAAGGTGGTTAGCTTCTGCAATATCTTTACAAACAGAGCTGTAGAGAGTTTACAAGATTTTCTGAGTAGCTATTAAAAAACTATATACTTTGGCTTGGTATTTCATTGTTACAAATCATTATAAAACAGGACAACATTTAGTGCTTCAAAAGAGAATAGCTGAGGGAAAACCTCATACTTCCACTCCTGGAATATGATAGTGGGAGATTTTGGTCTCTTGAAACTGTCAAATCAAAGGACTTAATTTCAGTTGTGTTTTATTTTCAGATTGTTCCTAATTCAACTGCAAACACTCAGTCTAAAAAGATAGCCCATTGCTATAAGTGTGTTTTTAAGTGTTGTTTTTTACTGTGAGCATTTCTGGGTGACATGAAATCGAGATAAAAGCTATTGATATTAGAAACAACCTTTATCTTGTTATATAGGAATTTAGCAGTTCATTTTGAATGTTGGCTGCTGGCTATTTAAAGAAGAAAGTGGAACTGCTAAAGTTATTTAGCTTTGAAAAGTTCATAGGGATTTCTTGTAACTGCTGAGTTAAAGGATTTGTTGATGCTGCCGACCCATAAAGAGGTATAAGTTGGTTAAATAGTTTTTTCTCCTCTCATTCCAGAAATGGCTCTAAATTTTAGTCTAAAACAGGATTTGCTGATCTGAGAAACTAAGTGTTTTAGAAATGAAAAAAAAAAAATTCTATCTCAAATTGTAATCAATCAAAAATGCTTAAAATTACTTTAGATGATTATGAATTATCCCCACCCCCTGAATGAAACAAGTTTGAGCAAGTCTATGATTATGTATTTAAAGAATCTCATATTATAACACTTTCTGGTCAAATTATAGAATACGTTTTCATAACCTGTCAAACCAAAGCATACTTGAGTAGTCTATTTTAAATTGTTTCACAGTTGGTGCATACAAGGTTTAAGTTATATGATTAAGAAAATTTCTCCATTTCATGGATAGGGTTAATAACCTCCCAAGTTTGAGCACCATGTCAATATAATTAGAGCTATTAATCATTTGAATCTGATTTTTCTCTTAACTTATAAAAAGACTCACTAAATATGATTCCTATGAATACCTAGGGCCTCCACAGAGATAAGGTTCATATGAGATCTTAGAGTTGTTAATCTTGTTAGTAAACTTTTTGATCTCTTTTTTCCATCAATTCTAAAGATATTAAATAATTTCTATATCACTGTCACCTAGTGGATTGAAGTAAAGATTAGATAAGTACTTACTTTTCTTCTTAGGCCATGCCCTAATTATTAGATGAAGTTTTCATAAATTAAAAGGATAGATTACCTTCCCTATCTATTCAAATAAAGAGTGAAATGCAAAATATTTTAAGAAGTAGTGTCTGGTAGCATTCAGTAATAGTACTGCTGACTTTATATTTTTGGAGAAAGCTTTATTGAAGATAAGCATAAAAAGACTTTTTCAATAGGCTATCTGTATCAAAAGTTCTTTCAATGGAAGAGACTCTTACAACAAAAAAAATCACAAGTCAGAAAGCAAATAAATAAATTGTACTTACCTCTACCAAGATTCATATGTCTTTAAGCAATGCAGAACATAAGAGTTAAGAACATGACCAACTGCCTGGGTTGGAATCCTAGCTCTGCTACTGGTTAGCTGTGTATACTTAATCAAGTTACTTAACCTCTCTCTGCCTCAGAGTCATCATTTGGTAAATGGGATGAGGGTGGAATAATAATAGTAACAACCACATAGAGTTATTATAAAAATTGAGTGAGTAAAAACCAGTAAGGTACCTAAAGAAGTGTCTACTACAGAGGAAGTATGATAAAAGTGTAGGTTAAAATGTGAGGAAAAATATACACACATATAACATATTGGTATATAAAATATACATATATATATAGCATTTATAATTTAGATATATTAGACTACATATCAGTTGGACTGTGTACTCTCTCAAGTACTCTGAGACCTTATACTTTTTGCCACTGTCCATAGAATTCCTAAGGCAATAGTCTTTCAAATGGTCAAGTAGTCATTGACCCCAGATTGGTCAATTCATTGCTGGGATTCAATGTTTCAAAGCAATGAACACATGAAAAGTAGTTTAAAATTGAATTCCTTAGCACTGCAGTCTTAGGGAAAAAATAATGTAAGCTTTTTAAAAAAGGATTATTGTAGAAAGATGAATAAATATATCTGGAATTGAATGGAATTGAAGGGTAGAAAAACAAACAGAGCTTTCAATGAAACTCATCCTTCATTAATTGTGAATTTGTTAAAGGCCTCCAGAGAATGGTTTGGTTAGTCAGAGATTTGAAGAGCATGTGGTTATAGGAGGATTTAACGAGTGGTATAAATGATAAACAAAAGCTTTTAAAAGTATGGGCAGTCTGCTGTGCAAGATACGAAACAAAAGAATTTGGCAATATGTAACTCGAAGCAAAAGATCATTAAAGGTAGATGAGAAAATAATTTACCCTATGAATAAAGCCAAACTGTTAAAAGCCCCAGTCATTTAAAACAAAGCTTTAAAAACATTTTATTCAATAAAAAATAGTAAATGAAAATTCTCACAAAAGTATTCAGGGGGTAAGAAATACCAGATTTTCAAACTAGTCCATTTACTGCTTCTACAGAAGTGGAAAAAGAGAACCTAAAATAACTCAAGACAGATTTCATATTTTGTAATATTACTGTCAGAGAGTTAAAGCAGAGATAAAGTGGATATAGTTATGAAAATATTGGACACATTGAGAATATATTGAAGAAAATGGATTTATATCATTTATGTCCATAAATTCTAAAGAAATGAAGGTCCTGGAGTCATAACTTATATTTTTTTATATATTCTTGACAAGTCAGATTCTGTTTCCATTGAAGGGAATGAAAATTGAATTATTAACATCATTATTCAAGAAAAGGCCATGAAGTATAGTAAGTAACAAGAACAAAAGCAAACTCCTCTTTGATCAGTCTCAGAGTCTCAAAGTTTGAAAGGTAAGGGACATTTTTCATGGTGAATGAGATATGCAGTGAATTTGAAAATTTGTTGGACTACCATTATTGTAATTGCCGCAATAGACCCTGTGCTATTCTGGGTAATAGTCATCTGGCTTAAAAAAGACTACCATTAGGCCAATAACAACACCATCTATTAAGGTAACTTAAATACTTACATAATTCATTTTTAAAATTATATTTTGTGATCATTTTGTGTGTGTGTGTGTTGTAATATTAATATTTGGCTTTTATTTGTTAAAAGATGGAAATGAGATTAAGGCTGAAGTCTGTCTACCTTATTCAATATAAACTAATTTCCCACAAACTATTTATTGGTTTGCTAGTGCAGCCTATCTGTCTGAATACCCTATACACAAATACTCTCTCCTGTGACCTTGAGCCCATCAAGTGAAAGCTGAAGTTCTTAGTCTAGAATCCAATTCATGATGAGGCTTTAATTCTGGTTTTATATTCCTGGGTTTAGCTATCTACAAAGCATCAAAGTGGTCATCAAAAAGTGGAAAGTCCAGCCAAGCCAGCATTTATGTGGCTTCCTGTAGACTCACAATCATTTATTAATTTTTCAGGACATTAATTCAGCCAACCTTGGTTAGTCTATAGGCAGCAGATTAAAATTTGGAGTTTGTTAAAGTATCACAGATGCCCCCACCCAACATTTGTCTTTACTTTGTCCCTAGAAACAATCTTTACCAGTCATCGATTGAAAATTCTTATTTTGTAAATAATTTAATTTTAACTGCATGTCATTGTTATTTGTAGTAAAAATGGCTTCATTTTATAAATCTTTAGACAACTGGAGATGTGGTTTATTTTTTTAAAGGTTTTATTTACTTATTTGAGAGCGAGAAAGAAGGAGCAGGGGGAGGGGCAGAGGGAGAGGGAGATGAGGGGCTCTATCCCAGGACCCTGAGATCATGACCTGAGCTGAAGGCAGATGCTTAACTGACTGAGCCACCCAGGCACCCCTGGAAATGTGGTTTAAAAATGATTTTTCCATTTCTGAAAACAAACAACAAAGTCAGTGCAGACTCTTCAGTTGGACTTGGAAAACCACTATTTAAAAATGGCTATTGTTACACACATTGTGTTTATCAGTGTTTTAATTTTTTTAAAAGGTTTATTTATTCATTTGAGAGAGAGAGACTGAGAGAGAGAGAGAGAGTACGAGCAGGGCAGAGGGAGAGGGAGAGGGAGAAGCAGCCTCCCCGCTGAGCAGGGACCTCAACACTGGGCCCGATCCCAGGACCCTGAGATCATGACCTGGGCCGAAGGCAGATGCTTAACCGACTGAGTCACCCAGGCATACCATTTATTGGTGTTTTAAGAACATAATTAAGTCTATGCAACAAACCTAGGTCCATTTTACAGCCAAGAAAAGAGACAAAACAAGTATTTCACTCAGGGTCACTCAGCAAGTATGTGGCAAAATCAAAAATAAAATGCCCAATACTTGATCATCAAATATATGTGCCTTAAAGGACAGAAATCATTTTTGAAAAAACAAAATATAATGTGTATAAACTGAATCGTTTTTATTCACCAGAAGACACCACATTATGTAAAGAAATCCCACTTCAAATTGAATAATTCCTGATTCATCTACTTTGCAAATAATTCTTCACTTCTGTGGTTTCCTGGTTTTTCTTACAAAGGAAAATGCTTTCATTCAGCTTACCCCAGGAAGCCCCATATTCTGTTTGAAGATATTGTTCATCATTTAACAAACATTTAATGAGTAACAACTGTATCAGACACAAAGTGCTGGGAGCATAAGTTTATTATTTTAAAGGGGTTTATAATGTATTAAGAAGACAGGCATATGTGTAACCAACCATTATTCAAGATAATATATTCTATAATTTCTGTCTAGAGAAAAAGCAAGCAATTCTGCCTAGAGGAAATCTTCATATATATGGACAGGATCATAGATTAGACATAGTTGGCAAGGAATGTGGGTACCATCATAAGCAAAGGAAATGCTTAAAAAGTCAAAGGGGTAAAAGGTATAGAAAATGAGAAAAATCTGATTTGATTTCTGTATCTTTACTCTCTGCTACTGTGCTGGTACTTAACAGTCCTCTCTGTCTGCCACATGGTTTCAACAAAAATACCGAACCACTTAACAAAGCGTTTGAACCAAAAATTAAACACAAGAGTTAGGAAGTTTCCTGATAACTAATTATATCCCAGATTTCAGTTTATATTAGGTCATATCTAACTTCCAACATTTTTTAAACTCATGTAAAAGGAAGATAAAATAAAAAACAAATTTACTACCAATTGAACCAAAACTTGCTCTCTTGCATCAGTTTATAGATAATAACAGTTCCTAAAAATACTTTTTATGCTAGCATTTTTATGGCAATTGAGAAAGGGCTTTAAATCAGTTTTTTAAATTGCATTATCAAGTTTTATACTAAAAAAGAAAAATGTCCACTTTTCAAAGGGTTATCTTTTCTGAATGAATGAATGAATGAATGGCTTAGAAACCCATATATAGTCCACAGGGTTAGAGCATAAGAAGAATCTTATAAGTAACAGTAGTGTGCTTTAGTAAAACTCATTTATGAATAGAGAGGGGTAAAAATAATAAAAAATGTAGTTACATGATAGTGAGAAAAAATTTACCCACTTGTTTACTAAATAGAATATTCAAAAATCTCAATGCCTGGATCAAAGAAATATACCTAACTACCCGTAGATGGATGAATGGATGGATGGATGGATGGATGGATGGATGGATGGATGGATGAGTGGATGGGTGGATGGATAAGTGAATGAATGGGTGAATGGATGGTGTATGAATGGATGACAAACATATGTGGTCCATAGGACTGCAGTATCAGAAAAGCAAGGAAACTGGCAGAAGTTGAAAAGGTAAGACAGCTTGTGAAGTTTGTGTCAGTTCCCAAGAACTGCTTAATGAGGACCTAAATGTGTCAAACACTGCATTATCTACTGGAGATACAAAATGATTGGCACACTGCCTGTCTTTTAAGAATCTCACATTCCAGTGGAGGAGAGAGACATGGAAACAGAATAAATTAATATAAAGCAATATGTACTATAAGACATATATGTGTAATGCACTCTGGGAACTCTGATCCTGCCTGAGGAATGTCAGAAAAGGCTTTCTGGAGGTGATTTCTGAATAGTTTAAACAGAGAAATAAAGGGGAAAGTCACTCAGGACAGAGAGCTCAGCATGGGCAAAATAAACAGAGGCATAAAATAGCACAGTGTTTTTGAAAAAGATTCCAAATAATTTCTAAAGTATAAGTTGAGCAGAGTTCAGTGGGGCTATGGATGAACAGGGCAAGATCATGAAGGGTGTTGTGTACATTACTTGGAAGTTTGGTTTATTTAACCCTATACATAGGCTGATCATTAGGCTTCCTATGTAATTCTGAGGTTCAAGGTGAATTAATTGGTTTGAGTGAGACTGGCACCAGAAAATGCTCTTAAATAATATCCAAGAAGAGATGATGAGAGCCTGATGTAGTACAGTGGTAGTAGCAAGGAGGGAACAGGATCTGTTCAAAAATTATTTAGAAGGAAAATTTATCAGGGCTTAGTCACTGATTAGATTTGAAGGACAAGGAGAGGTTTCAAACAAGGATGACTCCCACCTCTTTCTGCAGATGGTGGGACACCAACCAAGATAGGGAAAATAAACCAAATGTTTTGCCAAATGGTTTGGACTTTATCCTGTTGTTTGGGAAAGGATTCGGTGTTTTGTTTTATTTTAAACAGGGAAATAATATTACTGTGTATTTTGCACACATAATTCTGTAACTGTAGAAAAGTAAGAATGGAGGTGAGGAGGCATCAAATGAGGTCTATGAAATCCTAATCCCTAGCTACAATTTTGTTTCCATCTCTTAAGAAAATGACTACCTGAGGAGCACCTGGGTAGCTCAGTGGGTTAAGCGTCTGCCTTCGGCTCAGGTCATGATCCCAGAGTCCTGGGATCGAGCCCCATGTCAGGTTCCCTGCTTGGTGGGGAGCCTGCTTCTCCCTCTCCCTCTGCCGCTCCCCCCTGCTTGTGCTCTCTCTCTCTCTGTCAAGTAAATCAATAAAATCTTAAAAAAAAAAAAAAAAAAGAAAAGAAAATGGCTACCTGAGTACAAAAATCTCTCTTCAAGCTGGTGATGAGTTCCAGCAAAATAAGTATTGAACTTGTGGTATTATTTCACAATTTATTTTAAGGTTTGTGGGGTTTTTTTCCTAATCTGAAATAATCAGGCTTCCATTATTCTCTGATTGTTAGAGTATAAGGAGTTTAAGACAGCTCAGAATATATTTCAAATTCTAATTAATATGCCTGAATATAATAAATTCAGATATTAATTATAATTATCCATAATTAGTTGATTAATTTCCAGATAAAATATAGCAGAAAATCTATGATGCAATTTAGAATATGATGCCCTTTTTATAGAGATTAAGAAAGTGGGGCGCTCTCTACTCTCACTGTTTATTCAGTCCTTTCTTTCTTAACATATCTTCAGCTTTGTCTCAAAATATCATTTTAGGCTCTTGGTCTTTTGGTTTACTCTGGGCTCAGAGTAAAGCACCACCAAAGATATAGATCAATGCCTCAAACACCACACATACTCAAATGATTAATATATAGCAGAAGTATTAAGATTATTAATGATCACCACCTCTCTACTTTACATACATAAAATAACATAGACGTACGAATGTGAGTTTCTAATAAGTATTTACCAGGTACAAACTAGTACATTATACAATATAAGAAATTATGGGGTTATGTCACAATCATGAAAGCACTTTAATGCCTTTCATTATATTTGGAGGTATGTGTCTGTCACAGTGCTAGATGGCAAGGTCTTTTACAGAAGGAGGCAAGTTTTTTGTTCCTTCTGTTTATTTTGAATCTTTTAAAAAACCTATCTACAGTGTCTTAAAGAGTAACTGAAATATCCAAACTTATTGTATGAATGCATAAATGAATGAATGAATTGACATGAGGAGTTTTTCAGCAGCTTGAGAAATTAGAATTGAAATGCATACCTTTGTATTTTAAAAGAAATAAACATGCATTTTTCCAAGTCCAACATAGAGCTTAAATGCACATAGGGATGGAGTTCCCATCATATATCTACTCGAAAAGGGAGAGAATCAAAAGCCGATGGAAAGTAAAAATCCTCACAAAAGGGGAAAGTTTGCTACTCATCTCATCATTCCTGGTTTACCAGTAGAAAGAAAGAAAACAAAAGGCAGCTCTATTAGCTGAACACTGATTAGATGAATGTGCCAGTGTCTTGCATTTAGGAGACACACGACATTTATTGAATGCATGAACGGATGAATGAATGAATGATTTCCTAGGCATATTAGTTTCTTACTGCTGCTATAACAAATTGCCACAAATGTAGTGGTTTAAAACAACACGGATTTATTATCTTATAGTTCTGGAGGTCAGAAGTCTAAAATGAATCTCCCTGGTTTACATCAAGGTGTCAGTGGACTGTGTTCTTTTTTTGGAGGCTCTCTGGGAAAGTCTGTTTTCTTGCCTTTTCCAGATTCTAGAGGTTGTCCACATTCCTTCATTTACATTCTTCTTCCAACTTCAAAGCCAGCAATGGCCATTCAAGTCTTTCTCATATCACATCGCTGACTCTTGCTTCACTCTTCCACATTTAAGTACCCTGGAACTCATTGGACCCACCCAAATAATCTAGGATAATCTCCCTATTTTATAGTTACTTGGTTAGCAACCATAAGTCTATCTGCTACCTTAATTCCCCTTTGCCATGTAATGTAATAAATTTATTGGTTCTAGGAATTAGGATGTGGGCACCATTGGGAGGTCATTATTCTGCCTATCACATCAGAGGATGAAATAATTTCTTTTCTCTACATCTAATATTTTACCTCAAGACCTACTAAACCTCCTTGGATTTTCCAATATTCAGTTCATGAATTTTTTAGAATTCATGACTACTTTTAGAATTCATGACTACTTGAACATTAAATTTACATTAAATGTTTATAATCACCTATTTCACCTATAAGAGGTAAAAACAACCATTAAATAAGTCCTATTTGTTAGGCCACATTATTACCAACAATATTACAGTACTTTATAAAAACAAATGAGCTGATATTATACACACACACACACACACATACACACACACATACACACACACACAGAAGACAAAGATCTTAATGTAGGAAATAAATCCCAACTGCCCAGTGGTCAATTAGAGAAGGAATCCATACAGGAAAGAATCAGAAATGGTAGTAAATCTTGAAACAATTGGAGTTAATGACTTTTGGTGTAATAAGTGATTACTCTTTCAATAATACATGTAGGAAACAGTTCCTTTGTTCTTGGATATATAATCCTGTAAAAGACAACAAGCAAATGCTTATTTGTAGTTATTCCAAGTAGAAATGCATATATTTTAAGTTGGCTTTAATTTTGAAATGCTAAAAAGAAACTTAAGAGGGAAAAAGGTGTTTTAATGGAGATTTTGCATTTAGGAGAACAGGGTAAAACTGCTGGGAAAGTAAACCCTCTGATGTTTGCTTTTCTTGACCGCTTTTGGAGAATACAATTTTCGCTTTAGTGCTTCTTGCCTCCTGTAGAACACCTGTATCCTCAGTCGTTCTTCCCAGCCCAGAGACCCTCACTGTACTGGGAACACTTACAGTCGGAAATGAATGAATTTCAGCCAGTTTTTATTAATTGATCAGTTGTTAAACCAATGCATGCTTGTGAGATAGTCTCTTTTTTTTTTTTTAAAGATTTTATTTTATTTATTTGAGAGAGAGAGAATGAGAGACAGAGAGCATGAGAGGGAGGAGGGTCAGAGGGAGAAGCAGACTCCCTGCCGAGCAGGGAGCCCGATGTGGGACTCGATCCCGGGACTCCAGGATCATGACCTGAGCGGAAGGCAGTCGCTTAACCAACTGAGCCACCCAGGCGCCCTGTGTGATAGTCTTAATGACAAATAACCTCAAGTATACACCTTCCTAGGAATATTTGTGTTTTGAAAGGAACTTCCTGTTTAACCTTAAACAATTTATTTCTAACAATGGAAATTTCACAGTTGACCATGCACATTGTGAGGGTATTATTGGGCAGAGGAGGCTTTCTGTTACCATATAAATCACTAAACCAGAGATCCAAATCTTAGACCTCTGCTGATCATCCAGTCAGGTGTTTTTGCCAACTTTGCGTGTTTCTCCCAGTGTTTACATTAAGCAGACTAAATGGAGACTTCGCAAATGCAAATAGTCAAGGCTATTTTGTACTTTGTTTGAAAATGGCAATCTTGTAACTCCTATTTCAAAGTGAGTTACAGTATTTTCAACAAACACCTCCCTCTCAAAATAGTCTTGTGATATATGAATTATTTGTCTCAACATTTTACAGGTAAAGAATGTGAAGTTCAGAGAGGTCAAACAACTTACCCAAGGAACCACAAAAACAGCAAATATTTTTTGTATTTTCCTGCATTAGGTCGGGGGTTTTATTTCTGTTCTCATGCCATTGTCACAGCAGTCTAACAACCCAAACTCATCCGCTGATTGACTTCTTCATAATGATCACAAATCTGAGCTATCATAGATTGGGAGGCCCCTGTTTGGGCATTTTTGTTCTAATAAGATGCCAACTAGTCTTCTTCTTGAAGTGAACCAACACTCTTTTGCTCATCTAAACACACAAAAACAAAGTGCCTTCCATTAATGTCACATCTTGTGTCTTAGAGGTTTTGAAAAGAGATGATGTTAGTAGTTTTTAAAAATCCATTTATTGGTTTATGCACATATGGACTTTCTGCCTCTAATTATGCAGCCAGGCAATCAAAATCTTCCCAGTTCATGAACTGCTCACCACATTTACTTATTGCTTTTTACTGTGTAAAAGTAGAGCCAATCAATTCAGCAGGGCATTACAATTGTTCGGCAACCGCACGTGTGAACATGTGAGCCTGTGCCTTTGCTATTAGGCTTGATTTTAGAAAAGTATTGGGGCGGGGGGGGGGGGAGGGTGGTGAGAGACAAGGAGGGAAAGAGAGAGAGACAGATAGAGAGAGAAAGGGACAGGGGCATCTTGCATACTTGTTTTATAATTAATAATGGCAACTTGACTAGATCCATATCATCAATAAGTCTATCCTATCAGAAGTAATTTCTGCTGCCAAGTAGAAATGGTGGTACATCGCACCAATCCTCATATTTCATTCACTTTTTTGGCCCTTTTTTGGCTTTACCTCCTCCTTTACCATTCTACTCAACTTGAGCCACCAGAGTCCTTTGATTTCAGGATTTCTCTCAATTTCAAAATGAGATTATACCCAGATATGAGTTGGCTGTCTTACTACTGATCATCTAAGTAGTGAGGACAAAGCAGACCTGTCCACTTTCCAAGGTAACATTATCTCTCTTGAAATTCCTTAAGTTCAAGGATTCATGTAGTTATCCATGGATTGATGTATGTACTCATGCAACATCTTTTATCAAGTATCTATTATGTGCAAAACATTGTGCTAAATAAATCATAGGGATAACCTTAAAATATAATAGTGGAGGCAGGAATGTGTTCTACCCCTTTTATCATGTCATATGTTAGAAATTCTGCTTATTGGGTTTATCTAGAACTGGTGGTATGTGTACCCATAAGGAGCAAAGCACTTGGATAAACATCCCACACTGTTTTGCCTTTGTGCTATTTAAAGGTTTTCAGGGGATTATTCAGTTTATTTTTTGAACTTGACAGCGCAGAGCAAATTATGAATAGACATTTTGTATTATAATGTATTTACAGATGACCCGAAATAATAAACAAATCCCATTCTCCATGCTAACAAATCTGCACTTTTCACAGCCAGAAGAATGCAGCCACTAGGTGGCACCTCTGTGCCATATTCTCTAGGGAAGACTCAAGTGTCCTTCCCACATACAGAGGGTCCTTGATTTAGGATGGTTCAATTTAATGATTTTTCAACTTCAGGCTGATGCGAAAACAACATGCAGTCAATAGAAACTGTACTTTGAATTTTGATCTTTTCCTGGGCTAGCAAGATGCAGTCCATTACTCTTTTGTGGTGCTGGGCTGCAGCAGCGAGCCACAGCTCCCAGTCAGCCACATGATCATGAAGGTGAACAACTGATAGACTTACAATTATTCTGCTTTTTTCCTTTACTACAGTATTCAATAAGTTACATGAGATATTCAATGCTTGCTTATAAAATAGGCTTTGTGTTAGATGATTTTACCCAACTGTAGGCTAATGTGAGTGTTCTGAGCATATTTAAGATAGGCTAGGCTAAGCTATGATGTTCAATAGGTTGAGTTCATTAAATGCATTTTTGACTTATGATATTTTCAACTTGTGTTATCCAGGATGTAAACTCATTGTAAGTCAAGAAAGATCTGTACTGATTTGTGTTGGAATGTTACATCTTTTTCCTTCCTACAGCAATATTCACCAAAATGTGATTTGCTCTGACCCCTTGAGCAAAGATTGCTTCTATAGACTCAATAGTAATATATTGAAATTGTTTGTACCCCTGACCATTGAAATATGAAAAATTCAATCCTGTTGCCTGGTTGTTGAAGCACACTGTGCCATACCATCTATTTGCATTTAATATTTCATTTGTTGGGGACTGAGTGATATAGGATAATCTATTTAAACAATATAGTAGTGATTAGGAGGCCACTGTTAATTATCTAAAAATGCCTGAAACCAAGTCAATGACTAGTTTAGGGGTTTAGATATGTCTCAACTCATTTAAGAATATTGATGATTAAGATGTGGCCCCTGTCCTCAGTGAACTCTCTTATTACCCTGGGGATATAGAGTCTATAAAATGGAGTGGTTGGGGTAGATGATCTTAAAGTTTGCTTCCAACTCTTAAAATTCTATGACTTTCCTGTAAAAGGGATATAAAAGGTCTATGGGTCTAAATCGGCTGTGAAATTGCTTTCGTGTTCCTTATGAGCTTAGTTAAATTGACTGTTTCCCAGTCAGATGGGTACATAGCACTTTGTGAATATAGTTTATTCTGAAATATCTGCATTGAATCCAGGAATTTAGAATGAGAGAGATTCCACTCAGACATAAATCTCTGCCCCAAGTCAGAGACCCTAAAACCAAGCTCAATGAGAGAAAACAACTCTACCAATTCCCATATTATTAGGCTACTAATTGAAATTCCCAAGAGTGACAAATCAAAACTACCTTGCCCTTCACTCTGGCAAGTTCCAAAAACGATGGGTCTCGTGCAAATGCAAAAATTTCCAATGGACTCATCTAACCATAGATGGATGAACCCTTCAAAGCCTGCTGCATTGGGATGGAGTGACAGAAAGCTCTTGGTGGCAAGTAAAAGCCGGTTCCCTGTACCTTCCTAGACAGATTTGAAATCACCTTCCCATTTTCTCCATCTGCTCCCCCTTGTTGCCTTTCCCTGTACCACACACGCCTGTGACACTAAAGAGCAGCTATGGAGTAGTTGACTTTACATTTTTCACACAAGTTATCTTTCGTGGTAGGTAGTACACAGGAGCAAAAATGAAGTGCTACTTCAAGAATTTGGAAATAGGTCTGCCTTCCAAGAATAAAGAGCTAAGGCTTAAACATTACCTTGAATAAACAAACAAACAAAAGTGTTCTAGGTCTTTGACTTCCTTATAAATGGTTTACAAATCTTAACATATCTAATTAAAGAATGTAGGGTATGAATTGGTAGCCTGCCAGGGGAGTCATTGAAACAAACTATTTATTGTCCCTCTAAGCCCTGACCAGGAGAGATTTCTCTGGCAGACAAATGCAAACTGGATTTGCCTAGCAGAGAGCCATGGATGCTTGGGACTGAATCTGATTCCAGGCTTAATGAGCTAGTGATGATACCCAGGAAGAAGGTCAGCATGTCTCAGTGGATAGCATTGGGATGGAAATACAAATCACAGTCATTACCATTTATTGAGCAATTACTCTGTAGTGGACAATGTGTTCAATTATTTTAAATATATTATCTCAGTTAATTTTCATGATAATCCTAAGATTGGATATTTCATTCCAACTTAGAGAAGAAACTGAAGCCAAGTGAATGATTGCAGTCAGGATTTATCTGACTCCAAATCCTGTGATCTTAAAAATTAAGCCAGTTTCTAAGCTGAGATCTCACCCATCCTCTTAAAGGCCCATAAATTCTATGAGAATTTTGAAATTTTATCTTTTCATTTTTTATGGTAATCCTTAAAGAATCACTTTTACCAAATATATATCTTTTTAAAAAGACATATCCTTATGCAGTGAATAATGAACAAGTTTTTTTAAAAATCCCTGGTCCATGCACATAGTCTCAAGTTCACTGGATCATAAAATCTCTTTTAAAGGAATTCAGACAGATCTCAGTTTGAAAACACTGTATAAGAATAAGCTGCCTAAAACCTCAGTTTGAATCTGAGGTGGTATTTTTCCAGCTGTGTGATCTTAAACAGGTTGCTTCACTTCCCTGAGTCTCAGTTTCTTCTACTCATTATGAATGTAAAAAACAGATACCTATTAGGATTTTGAGATATTTTAGAAAAAAATATATAAACTCCATTGTACTTAATAAAGGTAGATAGGATGTTATTTTGGCTCAGTTTCGGGAGAAAGATGCTGATCAACCAGAGTTTTTATTATACATGTAGACACTGTCATATCTTCCTCAGCTTCTTCTGAATTTATTGAGAAAGAATTCCTCTCCTAATCTTACCAACTAAAAACATAGGAAAAATAAGTTTCTGGTCTCACAAGAGTGAGATCCAGGACCTAAGTATTGGCAGATTTGCCAGGATAATAATCACTCTGTGTACTTTTCCTCATGGCTTACTTTTTGGGGGGGAGGTGAAGTGGGGACAGATTTCTGTATTAGACAGAAAGCAGGTAGGAAAATATTTCAGTAAATTAGCACACTAAATATGCCTAGTTAGCACAAAGAAATGCCCCAGACTTTAACTTTTTGAATTACCGTATGAAGTCTACTTATGAGGTAATAAAACTGATTTCTACAAGATTCATCTGAATTCAGTCTTTCTAAATTGTATATATAACTATATCTGTAACTCTTCTACAGGAGAAATTATTTAGTCTGTCATATTTATTAGTGTATTACATATATCATATTTCTTGTCCATGTTTTATATAGCAGAACTATTATATATTAAAAGCAAAGCTATTAGCTTCTTGATAATCCGAGTTTCCAGAGCATCTTCTAGCATTTTCATTAACACAATTTTTAAAATTTCCTTAGTATTTGTTTCCTTCCAAGTACTACTTAATTTAGTGATACCATGCATAGTTTTTCTATGAACAGATGTTACACAAATTTTGTGTCACTGGTGTTTAGTCCTTGTATCGACTATACTCAAACTAAATACAACATTTAAAACTTTGGAAAATGCAACATTAAAGAGTACAGATTATTTTTCCTTAAATGCAGTCCAGTTATCACAAATGATGTTTTCAATTTCATCTTTGTTTAGTAAAGCATTATGTTAGATACGTTCCTATCGATATACTTTATATTATATATGGGGTGGGGGTGGTGAGAAGTGTTTTCACAATTAATATTTCCAACAGAAAAAATTTCATCTCATAAAAGATTTCATTTAATGTAATTGACAGTTATCTTAAAAATATAACACCTGATTCTACAAAATAAGAAATATTTTTATTTTGAAAGGAAAATACTGGGTTTTGTTTGAGAATAAACAATAGTCGTACTGTTAATTAAGCAAGTTCTTATGAAGTTCTTCATGCATCATACTTCATCATTTACTTACATCTAGAATTCCAGTTATTCCCACTTTTAACACATTTCCAATGAATCCACCTATGTTTGCAGAATATAATTATACTGTAGATATTATAATATGAACCATCCATTGGATACGTTCTTGAGGTTTTTGGTTTTTTGTTTTGCTTTTTCTAAAATTCTGATGCAGAATTTGGCAAATTTAAGTTTAGATATAAAGGAAGAAAGATACACCTTATTATGTGTTCATACTACAAGATTATTCACATCAGTTATATTTAATATTGGTTCTGTGTATCTTTGACCGATCATCTCAGCACAAATACAAATGCTGATATTTTGTGGCCCTAAGAATATTAATGAAAGAATATATCTCTCTTTGATTTAGCTTATCTCAGCACAACCAGAAAAGAACTCCTGTCAGATGATTTATTTTACAACATCCTGGCATTGATCTACATGGAATCAATAAGTAAAAATAATGCTTCAATTCATTGGAACTTCTGTGAAAGTCTCTGGGCTCCTGGGAGCTAAACTCTTTCCATTTTGTTTAGTTGAGCCTCTGATGAGCAATTAAATGTAATGTGATACGTAATAGTGAAACAAAGGCTTTTGGAGACAAGGGGAATTTATATACTTGACCACAAATGCTAGTCTTGTGACATCTTTTGAGACAAAATGGTTCTGTTGGTCAAATAGATTTGATGACTCTGCATACTATATCATTGTCCTGAAGATTCAAGTTATACATTAAACACACTAGAGATTCTGAAAAACCCTGCAGTAAAGAAACCTGGTAAACTGTTTAATTCAGGATTTCCTAAACTTAGGTAAGCATGAAATACCTCTCCTCCTTTTTTATTAACCAACACTCAACTTTGCAGAGCATATTATGCTGAACATGCTGTCAGTTGCAGTTAAGGTGCCTGAAAAGCAGTCAAAATGCTCTGTCTTCATTTTGTGCCTTCTCAAGTCACACTCCAAAAGCTCTTTGTAGCCTGGATCTGCAAAGTCATCAAGCCAATTTCAGAAGTCAGCCTTGGACTTGGTAAGCATTTTAATATTGTTTCAGGCCACAGGAGTTTTACTGACTAAATTATGCCTTAAGAGACATTTCACAGCCTGAGAGAATTATATGTACACTCAATGTTACAAACTTCAGGTCTGAGTGTATCTTTCTTTTCCAAAAGATTTGGCTTCTGGCCAAATAATCATAGGGCATACCTAATTATATATTCAAATTTACAATAAACCCGAAGGTTAAATAGAATCACTTTTAATTCATTGTTGATTATTTCTGTGTATTTTGCCTTCTGAAAGTGTAGCAAGGAAGTCAATAGAACTCTGTACACATAGAACAATGCTGATCAATGTTTACCTTTTGAATATATAAATAAGTAATTAATGTTTTATTTTAATGAAGGTTTTTTTGTGTGACTTACAATAACTATAATAAACTCTATTGAAGGCAGATATATAAATAGTCCTTATATTTCTTCTCATGGCATTTCTTCCTATTTATATTTTTATAAACCTTGTCTTTTCACTATTATGTTGTACATTTTGGCTTTCTTTGACATGTTATCAGGGAGTGGACATTTTTGTATCCACACAGAATCATTGGGTTGTTGTTGTTGTTGTTGTTGTTGTTTTGTAAAGGGCCCATGGAGATCCCCTACTCTTCATTTTATAGATAGATAAACTAAGGTTTGTCAGGCTGAAAAAATTTTCTAGTCATAGGTACAGCTCTTAGTAGCAGAGTCAGGTGATAAAACCTAGAATTAATGCTTCTCAATTCAGGGCAAATCTATTTCATAATGTGGAAAACTGATGGTTGAAACTTTCAGCAATATTCCAGGTTATGGGATCATTTATACCTCAAACGACATTAAAAATCATGCTGAAAATATTTACTTTGTGGTAAAGTTAAAAATTATTTTATTCACTGAATCACCATGAATGTGTCCCAGATGATATAATTTTATTTATTTTTATTCTTTAATTTTTTTTAAAGATTTTATTTATTTACTTATTTTAGAGAGAGAGAGCACACGTGTGAGCAGGGGGAGTAGCAGAGGGAGAGGGAGAGGGAGTGAGGAAAGAATCTCAAGCAGACTCCATAACAAGCACGGAGCTCCATGCGGTGCTCCATCCCATGACCCTGAGATCATGACCTGAGCTGATCCAAGAATCGGACGCTTCACTGACTAAGCCACCCAGGTGCCCCACAAATTATATAATTTTAAAGAAAATATGCCATCATTGCTTTAAAGATATAAATCAATTTTGTATACATACCAAGTGATTAAAAAGTCACATCTTTATTGGATCACGATCTATTATTAGGTTTCAAATATAAAAGAATGTGTGTGTACATACTATGGCATGTATGTACAGAGGAAAATGATAATAATAAATATGGGGACGAATAACAAATACATGGAAAAGCTGATATTCACTCTTTGGTATCATTTGCATACTAATGCCAATCCTACTATGGAGTAAGACAAAATCTGTAACAATTTTAAAATACCACATAGCAGTTACAATATACTGTTTTTAAACCAGCATATTTAAATATACTATTATTATTATAAACATTAAGTATTGATAGATCTTAGAGAAGAGTCTATTGCAGATGAGGGAGAACTTTGAGGATGAGGTGGCACTTCATCTGGTCTTTGGAAGTTCAAAAACATTTACACAGGCAAAGAAGATGAGACCTCTTTATATAACAGATGTAAAGAAATTGGCCCATTCCACAAGTAAGACATTACCTTGGCCAAAACTCAGTTTTCACTTTAAAAACCTGGTTAAAAAAATAAAACTAGGGTCCTAGTGGAGAGTTCAGACTAGGATAAAATGAAAAAAGTGATTATTGTCATTTCCTCATTTAGATTAATGCTATAAATCAGCAGTTTGGCCATACGTAGCTTTATTCTTCTCAGTCTGACCTGAGCCTGATAGCTGGAGCTAAAACTTGCTTAAATCAAGATATCATTGACAATAAGATATTTAACACAGTTTTAGCCATATTAACTTATAAAGTGGTGAGTTAAACAAAATCTAACCACATTTCATGTTCTTGAAATGTTTATATACACAGAAGAAGAACCATGAAGAAATTGTACAACTGATATTTTTGGTATTATGTTCCATTTTTTGATTCATAAAAATCCCTCTGTTAATAATCTATTAACAAATAAAACTTTTAAGATGCATTTCTAAAATTAAAATTTAATTCATTAAACAGAGAGAGTATTACGCTAAGTGAAATAAGTCAGAGAAAGACAAATGCCATATGATTTCACTCATATGTGAAATTTAAGAAACAAAACAAATGAACATGGGGGGAAAAAAAGAGAGAGGCAAACTAAGAAACAGACTCTTAACCATAGAGAACAACCTGATGGTTACCGGAGGGGAGGGGAGGGGGTTGTGGGTGAAATAGGTGATGGGGATTAAGGAGGGCACTGGTTGTGATGAGCACCGGATGTTGTATGTAAGTGATGAATCACTAAATTCTAACCTGAAACTAATATTACACTGTATGTTAACTAAGTGGAATTTAAATACAAACTTGGAAAAAAAAATCACATCATTTGACAGTCCAGTAAGACTCAGTGTTGGGGCACCTGGGTGGCTCAGTCGTTAAGCGTCTGCCTTCAGCTCAGGTCATGATCCCAGGGTCCTGGGATCGAGCCCC
>NC_138372.1:53918763-54017279 GCF_054177405.1 Leptonychotes weddellii
GAAAATTTATGTTAAGCTTAGTTTAATTCTATATAGCAAATCTCATTAATATACATCAGGAGTGTATACCCAAATGAAAGGATTTTATAATTCAAAAGAGAAATGAAACCATAAAATGGCTTGTGAGGTAGAAGTTTAATCAGAATGTGTATTCACAGGAAAATTAAATTCAGTAGGACAGTGAACAGAGTTTTCCATGTTCAGTAATTTGGACAACTGAACTTCAATTTCTTCAACTGTTTGGCTTCCATTGTTTTGAATTTCTAATGTTGATTTGAGAGTTCATTGAAAAGGATGGCATGGCATACAACTACAACTTCATCTCAATGTAAGGATGGTAGAAACAAATAGCTATTGAACCAAGCTCTTCATTGTGCTCACTTACGTAGAGCTAAATTACTCATATAAGGCCTCATTGTGTCCTAGAAAGGGTTTTTAAAAGAATACAGGAATTTAGTGCATGAAAAATTATGCTGTGTGTAGGATCTACTCTATAATTTAGTTTCATAGTCAATACATAATTTAATTTCAGAGTCAATACAAGGTATTTTTCCCACATAGGCCATAATATAGTAGAAGCCCTAGTGAGGTAATTTTATGTAAAACAAGAATCAGGACCAGAGAAGTTGATTGAGTTGGAGATTCCCATTATAAACAAGAGGTCACACATGGGGCCAGATGGGTAGGAAGCAGAAGAGAAAGCAGAGGAAGTGGAGTCAAAGCACTAAGATTGGGAGGAACTGGTGCTGAGGGTTGAAGATAACAAGAGTCAGCTAGATGTCTTGATGTGAGGCAGTTTGGTAAGTTATAAAGGAGCCAAATAAAACTGGGATTAAATCTCAAACCTGCCATTATTCAGCTGCATGATGGTGAGCATGCTAATGAATCTCTCCAACCCCCCAGTGTCCTCATTTATTGAATTTAGATAATAGCTCCTACTTTAGGGTTGTTGGTAGGATTAAAGATCCTTTATATAAACAACCAAGTGAGAGTGAATAGCAGCAGTTTCTGTTATTACTTATAGAAGTGAATGGAAAAATTAGTATCTGAATCACTGAAGAGAAAATTAAGTAGAGTGTTGGGATTTGGGGAGGTTTAACTTTACTAAGTAGAAGCAAAGATGGGAGACTATCATGAATAGTTAAAATATGTAAGTAACAAAATTCCATCTAGAATGTGGATGCTGATTTTTTTTTTTTTCTAATTCAAAAGGTTAATAGATCATGTTTTGGGGTAATTATTTGGGAGTCATACTGGCTCTTAGAAGATAACTGTAGAATCCAAAGTATTTTTTTAACAGTTCTGGTTTAACTAAGGGTAGAAATTTATAGACCTTACAATTTTGGGGTGGGACAAACACACTTTAATTTCAAAATGGGGCCAAACTATAGGCATATAGTATTAACATATACAGAGGTATTTAAAAATACACTTTTTCCTCCTTATATCTTTAAACAAATTAGAATGACCCCATTAACTCAATATAGCCAGGTGCTTTTTTTTATAAAATAATGATATTTTATTACTTAAAAATACAGTTTGGGTAACAGTTGAAACTTACTAGAGCCAATAAACCTGCTGTAGATTTTCTTACACTCTTCAGATACTGATTTAATCTTTCAGGAATGACTTTGTGAACAGTTGCTATAATAACAATAATTATTATTATCATATTATCATATCAATTACAATTGCTGACATTTATTGAACTCTTGCTATGTGCCAGGCACAGTTACATGTATTAACTTATTTTCTTCTCCCCAAAACTCTGTGAGGTGCATACTATTATTAATTGCCCTTTACAGATGAGATAATGGAGTACAGAGAGGTTAACTATTTTGTTCATAACCACACAGCTAAAAAGGAGTAGAAATGGGAAAGACTTTGTGCTAGGATGTCTTAGCATTCCATTTTCTCACCTTCCAGAAGAAATAGGCTGCTCACTTCCACTATTTCTATAATTACTTAAATAGGACATTCCTATGTGAGGGATCTTACAACCCTTTACCACCACTAGCTTTCCCAATAATAGGGTCTTTCTATTAAAGGCAGCTAATAAGTGAATGGCTTCTGTCACCAAAAATGGAAGAGAGGCAAATTCAATGTTAATTCCTGGAGGCTTCTATAACATAGAGCTTTGCGTGGAAAAAAAAATGGTTTATAACACATGATTTTCCAATCTTGTTATCATATTTCGGGTCAATACCAAATATAGTTGTTTGCTTCTGTATAAGCCTTGATGCCATAGAAGAATGGTTCTCCAAATAGCTCAGAGGACATTATCATAACTGGATTACACAATCAAATAAGAATCTTGAACTTGTAAACTCCCACTCTCAACACAGTAGTTTGACCAGATATTGCTTAACTTTAAGAATGCTGGTTGTTTTTATATGGATCAGAACTGAGCTGTTGTTCCGTCGCATTAGTAATCAACTTGTAAGCAGCGAAATTTTTCCTCAGAAGGTGCCAAGTGGGCTCTCCTGATGCACAACAGTAAAAGTTCTCAGTGAGACTTTCTTATGTGTCTCATTATGTGGAGAATCAGAGTGAGCACTCCAGGGTTAAAGGCAGAACATATCATTGTGGGCAACTGTGGTACTGTAGGAAATAGCCTCAGCAAAGAGATGGTTTAATTGTACATAAAACAGGGGTGAAGGGAAGTTCACCAAGACAGACATTTTCAACAGTTATGTGAAAAAAATGAGGCGTCTTGTAAAACAAGATTTTACTTTGTTAGTAAATGTGATTTTGGCTAGGACAAGAGGGAATGCTATTAAAACCAGGTACTGAGGAGAAACAGTGCATTATAAGAAGGAGCCATTTGTAACAAGCCTTTCTATAGACCTCGTTAATTATTGTTTTATAACTCCACATGCACAATATGTTGTTAGAATTGTCCAATATCAAACCGCTTTATTTCTATGTATTTTGGAAGTTTCATATTTG
The DNA here is from genome assembly GCF_054177405.1 of Leptonychotes weddellii. NCBI lineage: Eukaryota > Metazoa > Chordata > Mammalia > Carnivora > Phocidae > Leptonychotes > Leptonychotes weddellii. Next base: position 53,921,713 of record NC_138372.1, read on the forward strand.
GTTTCTAGATTATTTTATCTGTATGTTATTACACTGCCGTGACGTGTGTGAGTTATCTTTTGGACTGTCGAGAGAGAACATGATTGTGTGTTGAGACACGGGCAGAAATTAATCCTTTCGGTTGCCATGGTTTCCTCGGAAAGCTCGGATTCCCAATCATTGTAGAGTGGAAGCAATGCCATTTTCACAGTAGAATGAAGAAGATGTGGCCATGGAATGACTAAGGTTAGGGCTGATGGAGACACAGAAGACAGACTGTGAGCTAGATTGGACACAGAAGGCAAAAAAGGTGACCCTTTCCTTTTACCTTTATGGGGGAGGCCCCTAAAGCGGGCGTCAGGCTGTGAGGGCACGTAACAGCAGAGACTTTGTGCAGAGAGGACAATGGAGGCATCACACTTTTGCCCCCAGGGAAGAAACGCTGTGAACATTCCTGGGGTTGCCGCTGACGTCAGTGACCACAGGGTAGTATTATCTAATACAGACAGCACTATCTCGGCAGTCAGCAAACTTAGGTTCTACCCCATCTGCCAACCTTAGGTGTCTGACTCTAACCCAAGTTCTGAATTTCACTTTTCTGGTATGTAATGAAGAAGTTATAATGATTTGCTCACATACTTCACTGGGTTATTTTTGTTTCCATTGCATGGTTGTTGAAGATGGTTTAGCACAATGGTCAATGATAGAGGTTCTGGAGAAAACTTACCTAGGACCAAATCCTGGGTGCAATACTTAGAAGCCACTCACCCTCTCTGTTTGTGTATTTAATACACTGGAGATAGTGATGATATCTACCAGTCCACACTGTAGTGAGGACAGAGATAAATCACTTCACACAGTAACTGCCTGGCATATAAATAAACATGGCTCTATAAAAGTTAACCTACTTTTTAATTGAAATTATGATAAATGACCTTTAAAATCATTACAGTACTCTCAACACTCCGAGTTATTATAAGAGACTATCGTATAATTCAACCTCAAAAGTAAAATATGTTCCTCTTAAGAAGAACCATTTCTATTAATGGAAAAGTTGCAATAATATTTCCAAATGTTTACAAGGAGAAGTCTCCACATTAATGTTAGCTGTACTCAATGACCAAAAATTCACTGTAACTTTACAAATGCACAAAATCATTCTGCATTTATTTTGGAGAAGAAGCTTTGTGCCTAGTGAAAGGAATATCCTATATGGAGTTACTGTTTTGCAGAAGGTTGAGAGTGTATATGTGAGATGTGATAGGATAAAGGAGGATTCACAGAGGCATAAGAATTAGAGGGTTGATGCAAGTATCTCTATATGTTTGTGTATCTCCAGGACTTATTTGAAAGCCCTATTCAAAACTAAAAAAAGATGCATGTCTGTTATCGTCCTGATAAATAGCCCAAGGCAGTACCAATGTTGCTATATAGCTCTTCCTTGACTTACGATGGGGATATGTCCTGATAAACCCACCACAGTTTGAAAATAAGTAAAAAATGCATTTAATGCCCCTAACCTACCAAACATCACAGCTTAGCCTAGCCTACCCTTCCAAAACATGCAAAGAACACCTACATTAGCCTACAATTGGGCAATTCATCTAACACAAAGCCTATTTTATAATGAAGTATTGAATATCTCATGTAATTTATTGAATACTGTACTGAAAATGAAAACAGAATGGCTACATAGGGACAGGATGGTTGTAAGTTTATCGGGGTTCATGTGACCCCATGGCTGACTGCGAGTTACGGCTCACTGCCACCGCCCGGCATCACCAGAAAGCATCCTTAGCCTGGGAAAAGATCAAACCTTAAAATTCGAAGTAAGCTTTCCACTGAATGCATATTGCTTTTGCACCATCAGAAAGGACAAAAATCATTAAGTTGAACCATCAAAAGTTAGAGATGGTCTGTACTTAATGTTGTCAAAACTAGTTCTTTGAATATCAGTCCACCCAAAGCCAGTTCTGAGTGAAGAAAATGTACTTTCTGTATTAAAAAATGGGGCATTAATAATAAATAGTGCATTCATATGCTTAATAATATTAATAAAGTAACTTTCTAGACTTATAGTCACAGTTGCTCCAAAATATTTCTCTACTGGATGAGATTTTGAGAGAATAATTTTGGAAGAATTTTGATCCATGCTATGGATTACCATGGATTGAAATGTCTGTCCCAGACTTCTTTGGTGTGAACTACCAGCTTTCAGTAAATATAATATTGACTCAGAAGGTCATTGCTGAACATTGGGTTTTAGCGAATATTTCATATGGCACTCTGATGCCAAAGACTGCATGACTTTCATCATTATATAGATAATCTCCGGAAATGCTCTGATGAGAACGTGATGTTATTTCTGAAACATGCTTCCCAGAATCACAGAATAATAAATGTCTCAGCTTTCAACAGACATACTTGATTTCTTCTCATACAAATTAGAATGAAAATCAAAGTAAAGGGAATGCAGTTGAGGATACAACAGGGATCCAAAAGAGGACTATTAACCACTGACGTATTTATAAACCATCGACATATTTATAAAAGTCCATTATATTGATGTCATACAATGAAATGCAGGGTCAAGGCACCTGGTAATTAATAGTCGAACTGTTTATTGTCTTAAACCTACAAAATCTTGATGACTTCCAAGACTGAATTGCAACCTGTGAGCGCTTTCCAATCCTTCCCCATGTACGACTATACAGAGGGATGGCTTTTCCTGATTGCCTCCAGATTTTTTTGGCACAGGGATCTGCAAGGAGTTGGTAAATGACCAGATACTTTGAAATACCCATTCTGCTTCATTAGCATATTACTCATCAGCTTGAATTGTTAAATCTAAAAGGGAGTTTGATGAATTCAAATCGACACTGTTACTAAGATCTAACCACGTGAGGTTGGAGTCATACAGAAATGGATTCAAATGTCTGCTGTATATTAACTTCAAGATCTTTTACACGTTAACAATTATAGATAAGATGGGTTTTTTTTCAAGTGGAATAACCAACATGAAATGCGTTGCATAGTGACTGGCAGATAGTAAGAAGATACCAATTTTTGTATCCTTCCTCTCTGATCAAGATCTAACATTTCTGATATCATGGAAGAAATCTCTTAATCTCCAGCTATTCATAGGCCTTATTGAGGAAATATATTTGTAAACAACTGAGGAATATAAAAAGTAATTCCTGAAAACCGGTAATAAAAAGGCAGCTTGAGACTATTGGCTCCACTGAAGATATGTTAAGTGAGCCCACCTGTTAGCTAGTAAGACATGGCCTACGATGACAAACTCTTTTATAAAGAAGGATGCTGTGGGATATCCATTACAGGCATTGAAGTAAGTTACAGTCACGTGCTGCTTCTTTGAGTCAGGTGATAAGGACAGGTTTTACATGGAACAGCAGGAACAGAATAGGCTGGCAGAATATGTGTTACTAGAGTTGCACCAACGCTCTATTTGAAGCCATGTGGCAATGATACAGCTTTCTGGGGGTACCAATGCTAGCAGAAAACCAGGCTTGCCAAGGAGCAGTTAAGGTAAAATACCAAAGGCCAAGGGCAAAGCCTTGAGAGGTGACCACAGAAGGCTTTCCTAGGGAAGTGCTACTCGATCATTGCCACGTTGACGCATCAGATTTTTGGGGGGTTATTAATTTCCTTTCAACATACCCTTTGAATGCATTTTGTTTTCTTTTTTTTCTTTTAAAGATTTTTATTTATTTATTTGACAGAGAGAGAGAGAGCGAGAGCAGGAACACAAGCAGGGGGAGTGGGAGAGGGAGAAGCAGGCTTCCCGCGGAGCAGGGAACCTAATCTGATGCAGGGCTTGATTCCAGCGGGGCTTGATTCCAGCAGGGCTCGATCCCAGGACCCTGGGACCATGACCTGAGCCGAAGGCAGACGCTTAACGACTGAGCCACCCAGGCGCCCTGCATTTTGTTTTCTTGACATTATGCAAGGTGTGGTGATACAGTGGCGAAAAAGACGAATTCCCTTCTCTGTAAATATATTGTAAGACAGATTGGCAATAAATAAAAACAAAATAATTACATAAGTTATACTATAGTAAGAACTATCAATAAATACAGGGTACTTTAGGAGTCTATAGCAGGGGAATCTATCATGTAACTATGACACATTGTTAGGGAAAAACTCTCTGAGCTCTAACATACTAAACTTCAGTTTACATATTCGAATTATGTGCTTTGTCCAAGCTGGTGACAGACAGCAACAGAAGGGGATGTCATATGGGTTCATTGTTAACGTGAGCCTGCCAACAACAAATTTAGCTACAGCATAGTCTACACTGAGCAATGTTTTTCAGAATATGAGATGTCAAGAGGGTATGATATGCTGTGTTCTCTGAACAGCAAGGTAATAAGGTAAATTATTTTAGTTGGAAGCAGAGGATGTTACAGCCTGAAGACACCTTAGAGGCCATTCTGATTCCACTAGTTCATCTAAGAGATGAGGAAAATGAGGACCAGACAGATACATTAATGTTTGTATAGCTAGTAAATTACACAGATGGAATTAGAAACCCAGTCTTTCCACTCCCAATCCAGTGTCAATGAAGAAGAGAGAAACCTTTGCCATGCTCTACCCAACAACATTAGTCTAAGAGAGCCAAGTCTTCTTAGTAATGTGTCAGGGTGTGTGTTATCATAATTTCATTCCTGTCATGACATCTGGCCTTCATAACAACAGCCAAAGGCAAGCAGAGCAAGTGACTGAAGATCAAGGACTCCATAAGTAATTTTACTTGGTGTCAAAGTCTGACCCGATGAATTCTGGAGCACATCTAACTTTGGAAAATTTTTCTATTTTGTCTTAAATGAACTTAAAAACGTGCAAATGTGTATATATGCATACAACAGAGTGTAAGGTGTCAGGTGAGTGATATACACACACACATATGTATCTATGGATGTGTATGTGTATGTTACATGATATGAACATATATGATAAACACTTTTTTCCTTTCTAGGTAGAGTATAAACATCACAAAGGCAGGAGCTTTACCTGTTTTGCTAATGTACTCTCAATGCCTAGAACACTGCTTGGTATGCAGTACGTCCTTAATAAATGCTTCCTAGATGAACGAAAGAGTATGTGTACAATTGCGTATGTGTGGGTACCTCTGCTCATGTGTGAATGTTTTAGTGTGACATTTGTACTACGTACATGTTATGCACATGTGACAACCCCATAATATCTGCTGGAACAGGAGGATTTGTGAAGAGTAGTGATTCACAGACTCCAACCAAACATCTTAGGGTTACAGTTCAAATATATCCTCAAGATGAGAGGAGTTCTGGGCACCTGGGTGGCTCAGTTGGTTGGGTGTCTGCCTTCGGCTCAGGTCATGATCCCAGGGTCCTGGGATCAAGTCCCACATCAGCCTCCCTGCTCTGTGGGGAGTCTGCTTCTCCCTCTACCCTTCCCCCGCCCCCTGGCTCATGATCTCTCTCACACACTCTCTCTCAAATAAATAAATAAATAAAATCTTCTAAAAAAGATGAGAGGAGTTTAATTACTGAGTCCAAATGGAAGTTTTAGCTTTGCTTGCATATAAATTTTTTGAAACTTTTTTTAAATTTGGCAGGATTGAAGCAGTTACTATTATGCAAATTGAAAGAGTAAAGTCTGACCAAGATCGTTGCTGCCCTGACCATATGATAATTTTTCTATATTTTCTTCTCTTGCATTTAATTACAAAACGTTTCATTATCATGAAGAAAGAAAAGACAGATAATGCAGGCAGGCATAATGAGCTGGACATAAATGTGTCCTAGTTAATCTACTGTATATACATAAAAGAAATACATAGGATTTCGGTCAAGTTTGGTTTTGGAGAACAAACTGGTTTCAAGCTCAATGCACCATTCCTTGGTTCAGATCTTCTAGAAGATATTCTTAATACCAAGACCTTTAACAGACACAGAAAAAATTTAAGTTTAAAAATGTGAGCAGAATATTAGTTTCGACAAACTTCTACTCCGAGTCACATATTTCAGTGAAGGAAGTTATTCTCCTCACCTAAGATTAAACTCCTGGGAAATGCAGGGCAGAGCACCAGCTGGTTAAGTTGGGTAGAATGGTTAGCCATCCAAACCACATGAGGTTTCAGGCGTCATAGGAAGTCAAAGCAGTTGTCTGGCGTGTTCTATTTGTTTCACTTTTTGACTTCACCACAGCTGTACATGACAAAGGTACGCACACTGGGGCCACTGTTGCCAACCGACCTCATCTATCTATTTATTTATTTATTTATTTATTTTTTTGGTAAAACTCAGTAACTCCTCAGGCTTCCTCGAATGTGTAGGCTTTCCTTTCTCTTCCTGATCACTCATTGTTCCTCTCATTTGCTGAACTAGTATGTTTTAAGTGACTTATTTGCTTAAGATTCATTTATCTAAATTGTTTCCTTTTCTATCTCACAGTGGTAACACTGGCTACATTAAATACCTTCTCTAGGCTTCCATTTACCTAGTTGTAAAATGGAGACAATAATAACTTGCCTCATAAGGTGATTGTGAAAATTAAATAATTTCTGTAAAAATTTTAGCATGGTGCCTGGTATATAACAGACATTAAATTTTTAACTTAAATAAATTATATACATGTTACATATTAAGTATTACAATTACTATTATCTTCTCTCTAATGACAGCCCGGATGGAAGATTGTTTAAGGAGGAGGGTGGGAGGCAGTCCGACTAGCTGTGTTTGGTCTCAATGAGAGTAGTTGATAATTCCACTGAGACTCAATTTACTTTATGAACCCAGTAAGGTAGGGTGGAAAGAATTGTAGACTAGGGAATTTATCCTGGCTCTGTGATTGTTAACTCTGCAGCCCTAGGCAAGTTATCTAAACTTTCTAGGGCTGTTTCCTCAATCAAAAAGGGGAGCAGAGTCAAGAGAAAGGAAATAGCATGTCATTTGATGCTAGTTGGGTTCAGAACTGAGGTCAGAATTCAAGTCTTCTGACTTCCAGGTCAGATCTGCTTTTGTGACTGACTGATGGCTGGCTCCAACCGAAGCACTTCACTCTTTAGTTCATGCAACAATGATTATTAATTATTATATGTCAAGGGCTATGTTAGATGCCAGAGACATAACAGTGTATGGAAAGAGACAGCATCTCAGCCCGATGCAGCCTTGTGTAGCAGGGAGAAATGATTTGGGGGGTGGGTCCCCTGCTGAATTTAGAGAACCTTGAATGAGCTCAAAAGCCACAGATCAGGATCTGTTTGTCTGCCTTTGACCTGTTCACAGAAGGAACAAAGAATGCTTTATATTTATCAGGTAGAAGCATACTACACATGCTTCTCATTTTGGGGCGTTTTGCTTTGAGTTTTGCTGGTTTCCATGGCAACTGCCAAACAGGTTTTATGGAAAGAAAATCTCTCCTGAACTGTTCTAGCTTGGAGGTGATTAGACTCCTTTAAAAGCCAATGCCCTTTGCTGACTTCAGTGTCATGTTATCACTTTTAAATCCCCGGTTTGTGGATAGTTTGTTGCCTTCTGTATCTTTTTTCTTTTTTTCTGTCTCTTTCTTTTGCCATACTCCTGCCTTAACTTTTCCACTTTATCTTTTAATTGTATGTGGGGTGTGGCACTTTGGTAAACATGATTCATTTCATGACAAATCTCCCAGTATTTCTATCTCCTTTGAACTTGTTAAGTAACATGGAGCAGGCAGCTCTGGCTGATGCTTCCACAGGAAGAGCCCAGACCTTTGAGTAGAAACTCAAGCTGTGTGTAGAGAAGTGGCCCACTGAGGCATAACTTGAGGGTTGGTAGGGATGGATTCTCTCTCTACAACTACTTTCTCATATATATTTCTATATTTTGGGTCCTGATTAGCTATGCCATTTTGACATCATTTGCTTTTTCCCTGCCTATGAAATTAGACATCTGAATATATGATATCCATGATGCACTCCAACTTGAAAATATTATGATTCTATGGGTCGAATGGTTATATATGTGAAGAGGAATTTGGGTCTGATAAGCATATAAGAGTAAACTACCAAAAAGAGTAATTTTTTAAAGATTAAAAAAAAATAATACAACAGCTCTTCGGACACTAGTGTTTGTATTATACAAAGTTATTTAACCAGGGTTTGGTTATAGTCAGCATAAAGGTAAGTTGATTAAAGTTTTCTTTAATCCATTTAAATAAGAATGCTCATGGTAAAAACAATTTCCAAAAATTCTCATTCATTAAATAGAGGGTAAAATGAAAATTTCACAGTGAAGAATAAAATTACTTAGTTTATCTGTTAATTCATTCATCTCAAAAGTTGACTGAGTACCTACTATGTGTCAAGAATTATACAATGTGTTGTGGGGACAAACATAAATGACAGCACTTGCTTTCAAGTGGGGCAAAGTAATTAAAATAAAGTTGATATCACGTATAACATACAACATTAATTGTTACCAAATAACAAAGAAGGCAAATATGTTTTTAAGGTGGTGATTTTAGTAGCATATATTTGTATGTATTTGTCAGGCTGTGTTCTAAATGCTTGAAACAAATTAACCCTTTTAATCCTCCAAACAATCCAGGGAAGTAAATACTATTATTATCCTCATTATTAAAGAGGAAAAAACCGAGACATTGAGTCATCTGTCATGACACAGAAAGGAAGTGACATAGTCAGAATTTAAATCCAGTGTGTCTGGACCCTGGAGCTTATGCACTTACCACTTAAGCCTACAGTTCTGAGAACGTATTGGGTAAGGGGTGGCCTTCGGTATAACTGGGTAGAAAAGACAGCCTACAGGACTGAAGGAACCAGTGTAATGTGAATTAAGACCTGAATTACCTATGATCAGGTTGGTCTGTATAAAGAAATGCCCTACTGGTTGCTGCTTCTGTAAATCATTTCTAGCTACTAGTCAATCAGGCCACAGATTTAGATCGACCAGAATGAAGTGAAAAACTAGAGGGAGGTTAGCAAGTTGGTTTGACACTCTAATCACTGTTAAGTTGCTTTTATTTTTAAAACAAATATTCTATTATGACCAACAACTGTGTCTGCCAACTTCCTTTCTTACAGAATGTTTTGATGTTTTTGATGTTTTCATATAGCTAAAGTAAGAGGTGGAAAAATCTTTTTTGAATAGCTCTCCTATTCTTTTCATCTACATTTCTTTGTTTAAATCTTCATTTCACTGCCAGTTCAAAGTAACAACCCCTTCCCTTGTTGTCTGCTACTGTCCATCTAACTTGTTCATTTGTCAAGAGACAGAGACAGTAGGCTGGGAAATATCTGTTCGGGGACAATTAATTGGAAATGAGAGGATGTGTATTTTGCAATTTAGTAGTCACTGGAGTGGAAAGGGGATAAGTCGTCTCTGCCACTCGTGGTCTATTCTTGTTTCTCTCTTGGTTGGGAAGAGGTATTCTAAAAACTGGCTTCATAGCTCTACCACTTTAGTATCTCTCAGAGAAGAATCAAAACAAGGATGGTCCATCACAAAAAAAAGGAACATCAAGTGAAAGATACTTAGACATATACAAAAAATTTAAAAAGAAACATGAAAGATTAATAGATAGAATATTCATTCATATCAATGGGGTCCCGAACAGCAGTGAGGACTGCATGCGCATCTCAGAAAACTGATCCCTCTCTGTTTTGCTAGTGTTCTGCTACAGCCATGGCCTCGGTGGGAGGCAGCCTTCAAGATGGCCTCCGGTGATGCTGACCTTCTGGTTGTCACACCATCGCCCCAGAGTCGGAGTGTTTTACAATAGCATGGGGCAGAAGGGATGGAATGTCACTTCACTATAGATTTAAAAAGCCACAGCAGCTTTTGCCTTGAGCCCCTCACCCACTGCTCATCCACTCTGATCAGTAGCTTGGGGAAAGATATGGAAAATCCCACACAGCAAGTCACTGAGATCTCCTGCCAACAGCCACCCTAAGTGATCTTGGAGGCAGATTCTCCACATTCATCAAACCTCAGATGACTTCAGCCTCCTCTGACACCTTAACTGCAGCCTTGTGAGAGATTCTGAGCTAGAACCCCTTAGCTAAACCACTCCTGGAATCCTAGCCCACAGAAACTGAGATAGTAAATGTTTGTTTTTTTTAACCTAATAAATTTAGGGCAGTTTATTATGCAGCAAAACATAACCAAAACAGTCCTCTGGTTCTGTAGTCATGGTGGATCTTTCCAAAACTGGTGGCTTTTCTGAGCAGGAATATTCCTGCTCCTTCGGGCACAGCACTCTCTGTCATACCTTCACACTAAGCGAGGCCCACTCCATGCTGCCCTCAAATGCAAAGGATGGTAATAATGCATTTCATGGAGATTCGTCCCCCAAGGCCAAAACTGTACTCTCCAAATCTCTCAACTTTCAGAAAAGAGGAGACAAGATCCTTGCAGGCATTGGGTTCCAGTCTGGATCTGACTTTAGCTTTTTGTCACTGTTTCAAAGACATCTTACATGCTTGGATATTCTTGACGTTTGAATCATGTGTCAAGATGTTGTTGATTCTAGTGATGGCAATGTTTCATCTCATATGCATAGCAGATTGTTAAAACATGCTGAGGCTGTGGTGCTCCTTTCCATTCTGCTGTTCCCAATTTTATTGTCACTTCAGAAATAAACTACAACATATAAAGGAGCACTGAGAAGGCAGCTTTAAGAGCCCTGGGGTAGAGCTAAAAGCAGCTCCCTTGATTTTATGTTTGAGCCATCTGGTGCTTACATCAGCTACCACTTGTTTTCAAATATATATTATTTGCGACTTTGTAGAGCTGAATAACATGAGCCCCTTTGGTACAGCAAATATTGTCAACGTACAGTGATTTAAATAAAAGAAGAAGCTAGTCATTTCCTATGAGTCTGTGTGGAGAGAGGTTGATAGCTTCCCTGTGCTGAGAACAGAGGAGTTCCTAAACTAAGACGTGTGTCTAAAAACTTCATCCTCTTGGACACCAGAAAAATAAACTAAATTTCTGCAAAGAAACCATCTGTGTCTAGAGCAAAGGCCAGCATTTATTGAGTACTTACTATATCACAGGCATTGTGCTCAACACCTGAAATGCTTTATCTAATCTGAATACTTCAAATGCTCTGTCTAATCCAAAATAAATTAGACAATGCTGCTATAATAAGCAACCTTAAGATCTCAAGGAATTGGCAGAACAAATACTTATTCTTTTTTTTTTTTTAAAGATTTTATTTATTTTTTAGAGAGCGAGCGAGAGAGAAACAGCATGAGAGGGGAGAGGGTCAGAGGGAGAAGCAGGCTCCCCGCCGAGCCGGGAGCCCTACGTGGGACTCCATCCCAGGACCCTGGGATCATGACCCGAGCCGAAGGCAGACACTTAACCATCTGAGCCACCCAGGCGCCCACAAATACTTATTCTTTGCCTTGCTGCATGCATATCTATATATCCCTCAGAGATCAGGGTAATCATCTTGCTATTGTATCATTTGGAAAGAGCAAAAGTTCAATTTGGGAGGGAAAGAGACAGAGTTCCATTCACTGCCTCTCCTATGTGTTAGCTCCATCTTTCAAGATTGCTCATAATCTCACTGGTTGAAATAAGCCACATGATCTTGCCTAAAATCTTCCTCTATACCTAGAAGGAAAGAAGAACCAGATTCAGGTTCTCTTACTACAAGTCTCTAAAATACTTTCTCTTAACAGACCTATTCTGCATTCAGAAACAGTGACTCAGAGGTAAGGTGATTTTTCAAGGCCATTTACCTGATAGGTGGTAGAACTGTGTATATTTGCATCCAGGTCTGTTAAAACTCAAAGCCCCTGCTCTTAAGCACTACATATGGAGAAGAGAATTCCTGGCCAATAGCAGCACTGATTAGAAGGAGGTGGAGGATCACATGGTATCTATTCTGTCTGCATAACATTCTTTCATGGATTATGTCAAATATTTATTCCAAATACCCTAAGTGAATGAGGGCAGGGACCATGTCAGTTTTGACCACCACCGAGAGCTCAAGTTCTAGTACAGTGCCAGGCACATAGCAAGTGTCCAGTAAATTTTGGTTGAAATCTTTTGAATGGATACCTAATTTGTGACACAGGTTATACAGTACTCTGTAAACCAAGATCCAGCTGCTTTAGCAACCTTCCTCATTTATATAGTAAAATGGTAAATCAAACTACATTATATATTGTCTGCTCTTCCATGAATGCAGCAATACTGTGAGACAATCACTTCTCCCTTCCAAGGCCAGATGGTGGAGTAGTCAGTTAGTCTTTGATTTTTTTTTTTTTTTTTTTTTTTTTTGGCTTCTCCATCCTTTGCTACCCATGTGTATTATCTAGAGCTCCTAAGTTTGGCACATGTTAACTTCTCCACCTATCATTATTTTTATTCTCATTCTCATTGCCATGTTACCTTCCTAGTCGTTCACAGATATTTTTTTGCTAATGTTTATTTATGAATGTCATAGCATTTCACAATTAAAACTGCCTGGACTTTGCTATGCTATGTCTTTAAGAGCTCTTTCCTCTCCTAGGACCTGGAATTGCTATTTCCTAGAAAAACCATTGCTTTAAAAGACCTTTCCAGGCTCTAACTCACATTTCCTCCCATCAGGATTCCGAAGCTGACTTTTTCCTACTGCCCCAGTTTCTCTGTCTACTGCTGTGGACATGACTTTTTTGAATCCAGCCCTTCTTGTAGAAACATGGTGACCACAGATATGGGGCATCTCATCTAAGGCTGAGGTATTTGCTCACAAATTTTTACTCTTTTCTGTATAATACTCTGTATCCCTGGGTCAGCTTCTGTTCTAGTTCCTTCGACCACAGCCAGGACTACCATATTCCCCTTACCATCCACTTTTTGCTCCGTATCCAAATCACTTGGTAGGAGAAATTGGCCCATACTTTTCTATGGTATAGGAAAATCTACTTGCAGTATTAAGTGCAACAATCAGCATGTAGGAAAGAAATTAGGGAATTTTATTCCTTTTCTAGGATCCTGAATCATACCACCTAGGAAAGCTGTGAAATCTGCCTTACCTATGTGCTTACTGTTTTAAGTGTATAATACATCTCTCTGAGTATAACGTAGAACGCCTACATCATGGGCATTATGTTGTCGCAGAGCCCAGCATTATAAAAGGAATTTACTGTACCATAGTGTGGTACTCTACATTTTATCCCCTTAAGAAGAATTTTTATAGAAATTGTTTATAAGTACTTAATTAAATGATATTGCATACTCCATCAGGATTGTCAATGGGATTTTTCCTACCTCAACATAAAAGTGCAAGCATTACTCTTTCATAATTTGTAACATTATTCTTTCACAGTGATCTTGACTTCAAAAATCTGAACATTGAAAGTATCTGAGAATAGATCAGATTCCATTACAATCATGAAGGAAAAAAAACAATCATGATTTAATTTATTGAGGAAATTTCAAACATATTTTGCCTACTTCCAAATAAATAATGAAAAAGAGAAATTGAAAATACATTGTCTGATGGGCCACTCATATGGCTGAGTGTTTTAAAGGTATATTCAGACAGCCATACACATATGTACATACACACATAGATGTTTACAGCATAAGTACACGAGGATTATATTCAGGTATGTTCAGTATAGTATACAAAAGAAAGATTAGAAAGCCAGAGACCTGAGGTCTTGTCCTTTTCTGCACTTATTCATGTTTAAGATCTTTGACGAATTACTTAACTTTGTTTAGCTAGCTAGAGAATAAAAATTAAAATCAGGACAAAGGACGTGTATGTAAGTTTCCCTTCTCCCGCATGTGGGAGACATTGCTAATTGATCTGGACATTCATTTCTGCTGGCCAGGGTGGCAGTCTCAAAACTTTTCAGTACTAGGCTCCAGGCAATACCTCAAATTGATTTGATTTTACACCTGATATAAAACCCATTGGTCATCCCAGGCAGATGCCCATAAACATTCCTTCTGTAAGATCATTAAAAAATACATACCTTCTTTCATATTGAAAGAATTTGGAGCCTGAAAATAACTCATTCACATTCATGTACATAAAAGCAAAACAAGTGCTAAAAGTGTGAAAACTTGTATATCTTTAATCACAGATATTCTTTCTTCTTCTCCCTCTTTTAGAATACATTGCATATAAATAGGCAAAATGCATTTTATTTTGCAGCATATTCTCAGGAGAATTCAGCAATGGAAACTCCCCCGATTCCTTGACAACACAGAAAACTGGCATTGTCAGGAAAAGATGTTTCTTTGCATTTGACCTAAATATAGGGACACACACTAATATTTCTATTCTTATCTTTTTGCAACACAGAGTTTATTTATGTTCGATATCCTTCCACAAAAGAATTGAGTCAGCTTGTAAAAATTACATACACTTATGATGCAATTTCCTGCTTTTCTTTTCTTTCACCTATTATTAAAAATTCTACTGAGTATATTTACTTTCTAGAAATATGATTACATTTTGAACCACATTCCTTCCCATAGGGTATGTTTCTTAAGAGCATATACCGTAGCATCTTATATTTTATACTTACCCTTTTTTCTTTTTTTTATAAAGATTTTTATTTATTTATTGAGAGAGAGAGTAAATGATAGAGAGAGAGCATGAGTAGGGAAGAGGGTCAGAGGGAGAAGCAGACTCCCTGCCGAGCAGGGAGCCCGATGCGGGACTCGATCCCGGGACTCCAGGATCATGACCTGAGCCGAAGGCAGTCGCTCAACCAACTGAGCCACCCAGGCGCCCCTATACTTACCCTTTTTTCGAGTGACCAGTCTTATCTCTAAATTTTCCTATATCTTTAAATAATGAGGTTATTTCAAGCATTTCAAAATGAGTAATTAATTGCCTAGCCTGAAATCCGCCTGGTATCAAAGTATTAATGCCTGAATTAATTTTCAACTTATAACTGTTTTCATTTACACCTACTTCCTTGGTAGTTATTTAAGGCAATTTCATCTTCCCTGTCTGTGGCTTATATGTTAATGTATTTCATTTTAATGAACATTCTTTAAGCTGTAGAAGTAGGCCAGACGCTATCAGAATGTGTCATAAGTGAAGAAATCTTACTCAAAGATAAAACTTTCAGATGAGAAGGCTGAAAAGAAATGGTACAATGGAGATATTTTTAAGTCATAGCTGAGACATAAGTCATCTGAAATATATTGCTGTAACAGGTTCAATCCTTTTCTAGGAACTGAGCAGAGATGAACACATCTGTTTGTGCATAGTTTTTAAAAATTTTACCTAAGACTGTGGTTGTACATACAAGCTAATCTGCCCAAAAAAAGTTTGATAGCTGATGGTTTTCAAAATTACTTGTTATTTGCCTGAACTCAAATTTGAGTACGTAGATATAGCCCAAGGGTCCTTATACTATTAGCATACTCCTAATAATTACATTTAATTTGGTACAGAATTTCTTTCCTTATTTAACACATTTCTTTTTGTTAGTATTGAATATCTTCATCACAGGACATTTTAAAAGTAAGATTTAATAGTAAATTAGGTTTGCAAAAAAGGACTTTTTATTGCAATAGCCAAGTCAGCATCCTAAATGAGGATTCATTGCTTTAATTAATACTTTTGAGAATTAATAAAAATAATTTTGTTGTTTAGCTTTCATCTTTATGCCTTTCAGACATATTAGATGCTAGAGTAGGCAAATAAAAATGTTTTATCGTTATATAAATAACTTTACTTAACTTTTTAGCCCTAAAAAGTCTTCCTTTTTAGAATATTAATTTTTTTCTATTATTGAAAAACTGGGCACTTATCAAGTATAAATGAGGCAGGTGTCAATCAAGTGTTAGTTGTAGATCACATTATTTTGCTAACTAGAAAATATTATGTTGCTAATTAGAGACAATATTTTTAAAGAGTGGAATACTAATATAAAATCAAACAATTGTATTATTCTCTTAGGACTTCAGTTACCAGAGGCCACTTGATTATCCATGAGACAGTGACCTGTTTAGCCTGGGAGGGGTTCTTTAGTTTTCAAGATAAAGAATTTATGCGTTAAGGAAGAATGAGTCACTTAATTGTTCAAAAGGTGAAAAGTTTGTAGCCAGAAAATTATCTGTTATTTGGAGTTTCTCACCTTCCTGCATCCTATTATTGCTCTTAAGTCCCAAGAAATACAACATAGGGTGTTAAATCTCTATTCTGGGATGGGACTCCTTCACAGACCCCATTATCCTCCTTTTCCTGGTAAAAGGATTTAGACAATCTAGAAGAAAAATTTGTAGACTAATTTATCATTTCTCTTAATTAGAAAATATATTTTGAGCATTGAGCTCCTGGATCTCCCCAAGTAGGTTGCCAGAATCAAAGATGCCCTGCATATAGAGCCTGCTAGAAGGCTGGAATGAGATCCGTTCAGGTACTTAAAGGGGACACTTCGGAGCCCCAAAGTCCTAGGAAACCAAGAATCTTAAACTTAAGATCTTTTCAGTGTCCCTGGTGAAAAACACCAAGAAGTTACCCCAAAAGTTCTGAGCAGTTTTGCTTTACTATCCCTTCTGAAAGTGCACTCTTTGAAAGGAATCCATTTTTCCTCTAATAGATGAGGAGGAGCCACTTGGAATTCAATTTGAGACAAAGAGCAACCAGCCTTTTGAATAATGGATTGGGAAGCCCTACCTGAATATTGCTGCTCTGCATCCCCTTCACTCTCAGATTACAAATGACATTTATTTTACATCATACCCCAGTTTAAACAGTAGCCACTCTCAAATATCTCTAAGCAAGTATGTTCTTTCTTGCATGCTAACTCTGATGGTTGGTAGTGGATGTTTGGAAACAGCAAAGAGGGCCAAGGTTGATTAGCAACGTCTGTCAGGGGAGAAGAGAGGGAAGGAGATGCTCACATGTTATGTTACCCTTCCTGCCTCAGAGAGATAATTTCCTTTCTGAATCTGGGTTCATGATATCACTTGCTACATAAGAATAAAGATTTTTAGAATGTTTGCTTCTTACAAAGGATATGCAGGTAAAGATAACATATATTTGTTCTTTGGCCACAAGGAAGGAGAAAATTAACTTGTTGCTCTCCACAGTGACCAGGAGTGAGAGTCTGGCAGGAGTACCACTGAGTATGCACAGAGCAGAGGAACAGTCAGTCTCAGTGTTCAAAGTTTAATTATGTTGCCAAATTCTATTCCTTTCATAGGTAACTTAAGAAAGTGAAGTCAACAAAGATCCCTTAAAGGAAAGCAAATATTCTCTACTAAGACCATATGCACTCTATCTTTGAATGCACGGAAATCATTCCTGGTGCTCCTTTGTTGCTCTCTGTGACCCTGTGAGTTGAGAATATCTTTAAATGTCCTTTACCCTCACTGGACTATTAGTGATACATAGGTTTGAGGAAGATATCTTTGAGACATTTTTCCAGATTTTTGTTGGATTTCTACTTGATAATGTTCTTATATATCAGCCAATAAACTTAGTCAAAGGTATTTTCTATGATGTTATGTAATCCAAGAAAATATAAATAAAAATCACCTCCTACTTGATATGACTAGATCACAAAAGATGGTACAAAGTTCTGAACCTGACATACCTAGTTAGATAATATTATTTAGTGTACTATAAGATGTCACTTACTAGACCTTTTCCCTTTAAATGAAAATAAAATACTTTTTAGATGAACTATGAAAGCCCAGATTCATCAAATTGTAATGCAAGAGAGCAGTCTCTATATTGCATTGAAACCTGGGGTTCCCCTGCTGGATTTTAGCTTTTGAAACATAGAATTCATGTTTCCATGTAGTATGTCTGAAAATGTTCCTGCCTTATATGTCTGAGACAATCTGCTCATTGCCTACCCAAGAGAATGACCAGACAGCAAGTGGGAAGTGTCTGCTGAAGAAAGAGGCCCACATAGCTCTAGTAGTTAATAGGAGAGAATTTCTCAACTCTCTGAAGAAGTAATACGATGTGGCCATTATGTCAAATTGAATGTTATGGTTTATTTAGCAATTCCAGATGCATTTACTACGATAATGTATGAATCCTGGTGCACACATTATCTTGGATACACAAAATTCTAAGAAAAAATCATTAATGTGTAACAATTTATCACTCTATCCTCTTAGTGACAGTGTTTTAAAATGAAGTTTTATCCATTTCCTAATTATACACACAAATGAATAGACACACACAAACTCATACTAACAAAACCCACACTCAGGGGAAATGAAACATAAAGAAAGAGAGAGAGAGTTAAAAACAAACATGGAGGGAAGGGATATGTCTCTTCTTTTGAAAGTAGACATAAATGTTCTATTAACCTATTTCTCATGTCCTTTTTTATGACTACATATGGTGACAAATCTTCCTAATAAGAAGGGGTACAGAACAACAGATATGTAAAATAGCAAACTAAAAACACCTCAGCAGATGTATAATTTTTATTTTGCATGAAATGAATAGGAATGTGGAAAGTACATTTTGCAAAGCATGAAAAGCCCTTCAACTAGGAACGCTATGAGTTAGAATGGTTTTAGAAACATTCTATGGATTGATTTGAAGAATTCAGGACTGTCCCCACTGCAGACACCTAAATGCTGTGAAGCCTGACTGTAGTCAAAGAATAAATTCTTTTTTTTTTTTTAAAGATTTTATTTATTTATTTGAGAGAGAGAGAATGAGAGAGAGCACATGAGAGGGGGGAGGGTCAGAGGGAGAAGCAGAGTCCCTGCCAAGCAGGGAGCCTGATGTGGGACTCGATCCAGGGACTCCAGGATCATGATCTGAGCCGAAGGCAGTCGCTTAACCAACGGAGCCACCCAGGCGCCCAAGAATTAGTTCTTTAAGGCAGATATAGTTCATCTCCCACATTGCTTTTGGAAAAACACAAGTGCTTTTAGGAAAGCACATTTGAGAGACAGCCACTTTGAGGACTGCACAAAAAAAACTGGAGAAATCATAGAGAAAATGGAAGGTAGAAGAGTCTCAAATACTTATATACTGGTAGGTGAGGGCTTGGAACTGCTGATTATTAAGTATGGTGAAATCAGGGAAATTTGGGCCTGTTCCAGACAAATGTTAGCTGGAGGTGGTATGGGAGGGGGGGAGCATGTCAAGCTCAAAAATTTTGGAGGTTACGTCAAATACTTAGAAGACACCAGTCAAAATGAGGAAGAAAGAAAATATTGATAAGGTATTTCTAGTCTTTTTAATTGTTTAATTCCATTAAACAAATTAAATTGCTCATGACTTTAATAAGGTAAAGTCTTTATTTTGACATACATTTTTAAACTTTTTAAATTGAAATAATTTTAGACTTACAGAGAAGTTGCAGTGATAGAGCAGAGAGTCCACATATACCCCTCAGCCAGTTCCCACTAAGGTTAAAATCTTATGTACCCATAAGACAATAATCAAGTATCAATTACCAATAATCACTATAATTATTAATACTAAAAAATTAACATTCCTAAAATATCATTAACTAAACTACAAACTTTATTCAGATTTTCCCAGTTTTTCCTTTAATGTTCTTTTTCCATACCAAGATCTAATTCAGGGTACCATGTTGCATTTAGTTCCCCTGCCTGCTTAGTTTTCTCCAGCTTGTAATATTTCTTCAGTGTCTTTCATTACCTTGACACTTTGAAGAGTGGTGGTTGATACTCTGCATAATGTCCTTCAATTTGGATTTCTCTGATGTTTTCTCATGATTAGATTAAACATATATTTTTGGGGAAAAATACCACAGAACTGATGCACCTTTCTCTTCCCATCATATCAGGGTACATTATGTCAATATGTCTTATTACTGTTGATATTAACCTTAATTGCTTAGTTACTATAGTTCTTGCCATGTTTCTCTGCTGTAAAGTTATTATTTTTTCCTTTGGTATACTGTATTAGCAGGGAGTCACTAAATCCTGTCCACACTGAAGGGGAGAAGAATTAAACTCCACCTCTAGAGGGTAGAATACATATGTTCAGATCACTACTGTATTTAATACATATTTTGAGGCAGATACTTTGAGGATATGAAATATCCTGTTTCTATTTTAAAGTGTTTCACTTAAAAAAATAAAAAAAAAAGCATTTCACTTATTTTAAGATACGTCAGATTTTACCTGGAGCAATAATTACTATGGTGTTCTGATGGTGGCTCTCTCCCTCATTCCTATATTTAATAATTGGAATTCTATAAGGAAGGATTATCTTCCCCCTTGTATATCTATTACACAATTTATTTATATCAGCATGGACTTATGAATATTTACTTATTCTTTGAATTATAGTCCAATACTATGAATATTTATTTTGTAGCTCAAATTATTCCATTTTTTTGTCATTTGGAGTTCTTTTGGGTAGTTACTGTGTCCTTTTGGCATGTCCCTGGTCTTTTTTTTTTTTTTCTCCCACTTCCTTACATCTTGGCACCACAAGATGTTCTAGGCTTATCTTATATTTTTCCTGCCCAGTCAGAATCAGCCATTTCTCCAAGGATACCTGCTTTCTTTTATTCAAGAATGGTATTAAAAACCAAGATCGGGGTCTTAGAAGTGCTTGTTGCTACTGGGGTATCAGTGTTTCTAGGCTTCTTAGGAGGCAGTATTAGAGAATGTGTCTATGTATATTACCCCATATATACACACACATCTAATTTTATTTCTATATCTATCTGTATGTACATTAAAATCAACATGAGGTCATATTGATACTCTCAACTCCAATCAAGCACCACACGGTTACTTCTAGCATTTTACCTTTGCTTATTTGTAATTTCTTTTTTAGACAATGGGAAAGTTGACTCTCTTTATCTAGAATACATCTACTTATGTGCTCAACCTTAGTATACATGCAATATTAGTTTCAGAATTGCTAACCATAATCTTATGAGAGATGAACTTACCAACTGGAGTATAGTTCATTGTTATCTTTAGCCTTACAGAGTATCAAATCAAAAGAAAATTTTACAAAGTTCCTTAAATCAGCTCCTTTCTTCCTCACTTGTTTCAGTGTGGTTATGTGATTCATTTGTTACACAGTTAGAATCATTTGTCACAGTCTGTATTCTATTTTGGCATCCTGTTTTTTAAAAATTTGCACACAATAAAGTTTGTTTTTTAATGTGTACATTTCTCTAAGTTTTGATAAAGGCATAGAGTTGTGTATCCGTTATCACAGTACCACAACATCCCAAAGTTCCAAGCAAAGTATTTTGACACAAACAAATGAACAAGACAATAATAACAACAATAACAGCACTTTACACTTTCAACTGAATTCCTAAAATATGTATATGAAGTACCTGGCAGGTTGAATTGTGATTGGCTCCAGACAGAGCCCACTATTTTCAGGGAACCTAATACTCAGAAAAATACTATCAAACACACACAGTTTTCCACACTAATTTCTCTCTCTTTCTCTTTTTTAAAAGATTTATTTAGGGGCGCCTGGGTGGCTCAGTCGTTAAGCGTCTGCCTTCGGCTCAGGTCATGATCCCAGGGTCCTGGGATTGAGTCCCATATCGGGCTCCCTGCTCGGTGGGAGGCCTGCTTCTCCCTCTCCCGCTCCCCCTGCTTGTGTTCCTCCTCTCGCTGTGTCTCTCTCTGTCAAATAAATAAAATCTTTAAAAAAAAAACAAAAAGATTTATTTATTTGAGGGGGGCGGTGCACAAGCACGCATATGAGTGGGGTGGGGCAAAAGGAGAGGGAGAGAAGCTCAGACTCCTTGCTGAGCTCTAGGCGGGCCTGATCTCAGGACCCTGAGATCTTGACCTGAGTGGAAACCAAGAGTCAGATGTTTAACTGAGCCACCCAGGCACCCCACCACACTATCTCTTAAATCACAATATAGTTCAGATCACCGTTCTGGCAAAAAAATTTTCAGGATTCCAAATGCTGTACATAATTCTCAGTCTGCAAAAGACTCCCAAGATCTCAGCTTGGACCTGCTTTTCAACTTTCAATCCTACCATTTCCCTCTTTGCCTTTTATATTCTATCCAGTGTTTTTTCAAAGTATTATCTGAAGACCAGCTGTATCACCTTCGCTTCAAGTTCAGTGTCCATGGTTATCACCTACACAGATATTGCCCTAGTCATGAAGAGGCTTGTGGTTGTAGTGGTGGTGATGATAATGATGATAACTATATTTAGAAGTTATCTTTTATAAAGAACTTTTACATGCATTTTTTAAAAAGATTTATTTATTTATTTGAGAGAGGCGGGGAGGGGCAGAGGGAGAGACATAATCCTGAAGCAGACTCCTTGCTGATCATAGAGCCTGACATGGGGCTCAATCCCTGGACCCTGAGATCATCACCTGAGCTGAAATCAAGAGTCAGCGGCTTAACCAACTGTGCCACCCAGACGCCCCTTATATGCACTTTTATAAAGAACTTTCATATATAACTTACAATGATCCTGAGAGATACTATAGTATCTACTTAAAGATGAGGAAATTGAATCTTAGAGATTATCTCCAGGCTATAAAGCTAATAAATAGCAGAGCTAGGACTTGAACCGAGATCTTCTTTTTCATATTTCTTACCTTTCCCATTATCTAGGTTGAAGCCCTTCGGTGCTATCAAGGGGGAGAAGTAACAAAATCAATACTCATTACATATGATCTTAATTTGTGCCAGGCATTGCATAATATTCCATCGTATCCAATTTGCCGCCATTCTTTCAATGCTGTAAGGTAAACACTACCAAATGAAGACACTAGTACTCTAAGAACAACTTTCCCAAAGTCACCTGCCAGGTTTCAGTCTCAAATTGCTTGAGCACAAATTCCATCTTCTTTCCACACCATCACACTAGACTTTTGTTAGTGATTAGAATTACCTTAGCCATCAAACCCAATGATTTGGGTCTCATGAAGGACCAGTCAAGATTCAAATAGCCACTAAATAAGAAAGGATTTGATACTATATAAAAGGGTGAGCTTGATATCCATTCTCTTCTGTGAAGTAGGGAATATTCTCCTGACTTTAGTCTCCTAGCTCTCTGAAGCCTGGATCTAAGTCAAGATCCTTAAGAAAACCTATAGGTTTTGCTAGCTAGCTAGAACTGGATTTGAATCAGAATCTACTTTGCACTAGCAATATGGAGTTGGACAAGCTATTTAATGTCTCTGAGACTCAATTTTATGTTCTGTAAAATTGAGAACTATGTCATAATGTTGCAGGAAGGATTAAGTAATATGCTGTACATGAAGTCCTTAGCACATTCTGGCTATGATTATGAGATCAAGCCTTAGGACAGGCAACTTTCAAACTAGCCATTTCAACAGCCCCACCTTTCTGTTAGCCAATAAAGTGATCGAAAGCTTAAGAAGTTTATCATGAACATAATCAAAGCAAGCCTCTAACAAAGATCAATAGTCCTATTACTTTTGATTCAGCATTTACATTCCAAATGTTTCCATAACCACTGTGATTATACATGCTGGTTTGCTTGGGACAATCCTTACATAATTTTTAATAGGGCCTTCTTTTACTCCCAGAAGTTTCCCAATTTGGATGATAAGCTATATGATCACACTATTTAAAAGGGTATTTTTCTTCTGCATTCACTAGTTCCTTTATTTTTTACTCCTTAAACAGAAGAGACTTACCGAACTGGATAAAATTATGTGCCCACTTAAATTTATAAATGCCAACCTACAAGCCAATTTGAATGGATAATCCTAAACATTTTATACAATGATAATAGAGCAAGTATTTTTTTTAAAGATTTATTTGTCTATTTCAGAGAGAGAGGGGAGAGGGGCAGAGGGAGAGAATCTTTAAGCAGACTCCCCGTTGGGCACAGAGCCCCATGCAGGGCTTGATCCTGTGATCCATGAGATCATGACCTGAGCAGAAACCAGAAGTCGGAAGCTTTGACTGAGCCACCCAGGCGCCCCTAGAGAAGCTATTAAAACAGTCATTTTAAATGGAAATGTTTAAGACCCCACATTTTCAATATCATAGTTTCTCCACATAGTTTGGTGTTCAAATAGCTAAAGGCAACCATGAATCCTAGAAACACAGATACTTAAGAGTCCTGTGTGACCAATCATGTTGAATTCTAGAGTTTTCAGAGTCGAACAGATGGTTTAGGTGTCATTTTAGTATCTGTTCTGCCTCTATCAAAAAGAGAAAAAAAAGTGACAAAGTATTCTTTTTAGATCTTTCTTTCATGAATATGCATAAATATAGCATTCATGAATCACTGAGATGTAGGAGATTGTTAAATTGCATTTTTGCTAGAGTTTAAAAAAACATATGATTAACCATACTTTTGACTCTGAGTAATTACACTTCCTTACTTAGAGGTCATTTTCTGAATCTGTTCCACTGCTGGCTTGTGGGCTGAAGTGAAATGGAAGCACAAAGATATACTAATGATGAATTATTAAAGTTCTTCTTATTCCCTTGTGGTTAAAAATGTTTCTAGTTGCAATGTAGGGTGCTAAAGGTTTGATTCGGATTATCATGAATAAATCATATAGATTATTTAGCAAAATTAAAAAAAATAGTAATGAGAGAAAAAAAGAGCAAACTTTCTCATTAGAACTTATTCTGCGTTGTTAACTTTTCTGTTGTTATTTTGACATCTGTTTGAAAGACTGAATTTTCCCTAGACTCTAGAAAAATCTTATTTCCTTCTTTACAATGCTGCATATATATCCTCAGGTTTACTTTGGTATTTTTCCTGGTTCTAGGACAAAGATAGCAAATATATTGCAGTGCTTACCATTACTTCGATAATACACCTGCAAATATTAATAATCTGGATTCCCCCCCCACACACCTCACAGTCATTTGCATTCCAGCAGTCAAAGGATGCACTCCCAAGTAAGCAGCACTAGAATCCAGATGAAATCTAAATACCTTCCCCAGTATAGATTTACTCAAGCACAAGGCCTTTGAATTCTCCCTTAGCTTTAAGAACTGCTGTAGAAAATTACTTGGATATTTAGTCTACTTTGTACTCTCTAGTTGAGGGATTTCATTCCCCTCTCCTTTAAATCACTTAAATAACAGCATCTTTTGCTAGGTTACACTGTGGCAGTAGTCTTAAAATCTCAGTGACTCCAACAACATTTATTTCTTGCCCACATAATTTGCTTACGGTAGGTCAATTGCAATACTGCTCTTTGTCCATGTGTCTTCTTTGTTTTAAGGCAAGGTCCAAGGCCTATCTCTTACCTGGCTCAGGCCCTTCACATGGCTGAGGGAAAGTCTGAGAAAGAACTATTAATAGTTCTTGGGACTTCTGTCTACATATAGTATACACCACTTCTGCTATTTCATTGGCCAGAGCAAGTCACATAGCTGCAGATGTCAATAGTAGGGAGGATTTGCACATCATTTAGAAATCGGTAGAGTTATGTAATTGTCTTACGGGAGGAAAGTGAATATTTATGAAAAATAGTATCTTCCACAGGCATATACTTCTTTGTTTGCTTGTTTTTTAGAGAGATATTGCTCCACGCAACATATTGAGGCAGGAATTATAGGACTACCTTCTACTTAAGTGCAGCAAAAGAAGATTTCAGGTTTCCTGCTGACTCTAGAAGATACTTAATCTTCTGGAAAGACATATCTATGACTTTTGCCTGGGAGCTGGTAGATAAATGGACAGTTCATGAACCCAAGATATGGTTGATTTTTCCCTCAATGTTTTTATGCTGCTTTGCACCTGGACTCTATGAGCTAGATCAGAGAAAGCCCACAGAGCATTTTTGCAGAATAATGTCCTAAATGCCCATGTAATTTTAATTACAGACCAAGCTTAAATGGATAATTTAAAATATGCTCCAATCATACAGAGGGAGAGTAAATTATCTTCTATTATTTACTGAAAGAACAGTAAATGGTTGCTAAGCCTTTTGCTATCACTTGGCGAAATAAGTGAGTATCAAAAATAGTAAAACCATAAGCCTGAAGGAACATAGGAGTGAGATTTATTTATTTTTTGTGACATTTTCATAATGGAGGGAAGTTTGAAATAAGCACAGGAATAGAATTTTACAGGGAACACTGCCTTTCTCGTGTAAAGAAGGGTGACAACTTTAATCAATAATTTTTAGCATTTGAAACCTAGCAATGGTAGCTGAAAGAAAGAAAGAATCACAGTGCTGAGTGAAAGTGTGGGAGACCTGTCCCAGCAGGCTGATATGAGATGACTTGAAAATGATACGCTGTTGGTGTCCTTTGTCCTGACTCTAGGTGATAGATGACTTTGATAAAGAATGGGCATGCTGATCAGAAAAACAAAACAAAACAAAAAAAGAAGAACAAAACCAACCTTCCAATCTATCATTTCAAAGTAAATATGTACTTATGTTTGTAGAGGAAAAAATGAAGGGCAAAGGCACTCCACATTTATTAAAACCTCTACTCTTGTCACTCAAAACCTTTGTCATTACCTGGGAGCTCCTTAGAAATGCAGAATCTTAGCCCCATCTCAGGCCTAGTGAATCAGAATCTGCATTTTAACAAGATTCCCAGGTGATTTGCATGCACTTGACAGTCTGAGAAATAGTGCTCTAGGATGACCAACTCCATTCGGGGGAATATATGTGTATCATTTTACATAATCATCACCACACAGTCATACTTTTGTTTTCCAAAATTTAAGAATTAGGGCACATAAATTTGGCAAGATCTTCTACATGGTAACTAATGAATCTACTAGCTTTTATTTCCCTCACTCTGCCATGTTCCCTTATTTTAATTTTTTTTCTCTAAAAACAGAGAAAAATAAAAGCTCTTGTTTCTTTAGCACCTCAATTTCCTACAATCAAAACTCAGTGCTTCCTTTACTCTCATTTTCTCTCATCCCCCTCTCGTTCCTTGGTGCTCTCAAGTACAAAGATGTACTCCAGGCACTGAAAAGTAAAAAAAAAAAAAAAAAAAAAAAAAAGTAAAAAATTTGATCATAATTTTCTTTTGTAATTTAAAGAAATAAGAAAAAAATTTCATGAATAACTATGTTTTATCAGTTCTGGATATCAATGGTTTTCATTAAATTGTGAAGGCAACAAATAATATGTGGATACCATAGACTACTTATTAATCTGTCTCACAAGGATAAAACTGGAACTCACAGGTCATATAATCATTGACTCAGAGCCAGAAGAAGATTTAGAGATAACTTTTTCCCAGGCCCTGAAACCTCAGGTGACTTTCCATGCTCTCTTATTGCAGAGTTGTGGTTAAAACTCAGGTCTTCTGATTCTTAGTTTGAGGTTCATCTACTTCTACTACTATATCACGCTACCTCTAAAAAGAAGCTGAGAGTACCTGTCAATCAGAAATGATTAGGAAAGCACACAAATTTTGCATGGTATCTTCAGGTGAAGAACCAGCACTGATATGCTCTCCTTATGGCCCATTTATTGAGGCGTAACCAGGTAGAATAAAATGGTAGTAAGGAAAACACTCCCTGATGGTTCCTGGGAGGGAGCCATGCTTCTACCGCTGTGAGCCTTTCTATGAATTCTATCCAGAAACAGGGCAGGATCAGATTCCCACTGAGATCCTACTTGACTTAATCCTTGGCTTGAGGTTACTAAAGAATTACGACATATTCAAAAGAAAAGAAAAGGAAAAAATAAACAGCTGGAGTTTGTGTGCTTGTGCATGTTTCTATGTATATACATACACAATAGTTTAAGCCTGACTAAGACTTTTATGATTCATGTCATTTCCAGTATATAGCCTTCATCACGGTTCTTAGTGGTTTTCAGTAATAAGCTATTTGCTTAGCAGGGAAAATAAGTCTCTCCCTATGATTGCCAACATTGTACTGGTCTCTGTGCAGAGCATATTTCCTCATCAAGAACTCAGGCCCTCTAAATAGGACAGAGCCAACAAGTATTCGCATGCAGACAGGAACACGCAGAGAGTGCCCGCTGACTCCCGAGTTTCTTCAGGAGTATACAGAGAGACAGAAAAAAGAAACGACAGGAAGCTTGGGGGAAGAAGGAATGTGAAATAAATATGACGGAACAAGTGAAGTCAGAGATACTGAGAAAGACAGAACACTATTGGGGGCAGCGAGGGAGCAGATTAGGCTGGAGAAGATAATGTTCTTTGGAACATTTCGGGTAGGAGTATCCTCTTTAAGAGACCTCTGTAATTCTTTAAAATTTTCTAAATTTATTTTTTAGATTCTGCCCATTTTGATAAAATCTTCCCGTTGATCTATGTCCACATCTAAGTCAAGTCATAAAAAATATATGGCAGGCGTTAACATAATGCCTGGCACACAGAGAAGGCGGCCACGGAAGACAGAGGCAGAGATCGGGGTGCTGCTGCCACCAGCCGAGGGACACCGAGAATTGCTGGCAACCACCAGAAGTTAGAAGTGAGGCATAGAACAGATTCTCGGAGGCTCCGGAAGGAACCAATCACGCCAACACCATGACCTTGGACCTCCAGAACTGTGAGAGAATAAATTTCTGTTGTCTTAAGCCACCCGGTTTGTGGTAATTTGCTATGACAGCCCTAGGAAACGAATATAGATATTTAAGTGAACGGATTTCTAATAATACCTTTAACTTCTCTAAGTATTTGAATTTCTATTATCTTGATTTTGTCGTTAGAAAAGTACATCCATAAGGTAAAGCAAAATAATTTATAGTATTTTCTGTACTTTATAGGTAAGGAAACTAAGCACAGAGAAGGCAGCAAGTAGTAATAAAATTGTTGTGAGCCAACTTTTTTTAAAAAGCATCTATTTAACATTATTCTACATCAGGCAATTGGCTGTGGCAGTCTTTGTGCATCCTTTCATTTATTCCTAGAGACAATACTCTCCGTCAGATGGGTATTACATCCTCCAGATGACACAGGCTTGTAAGTAACAGAGTTGGATTTGAACCCAAGTCTCTCTAGTCTAACTGCGTTCATGCTCTTGAACAGGAGTCAGCAAACTTTGTCTCTTAAGGGTCAGGCAGTAAATACTTCTGGCTATGTAGGCCAAATGATCTCCTTAGCAATTTCTCAACTCTGGTTGTGAGTAGCGATACACAATATATAAGCTAATGCGCAAGGCTATGTGCCAACAGAACTTTACTGGTTATATGAAATTTGAATTCATACGATTTTCATGTCAATGCAGTATCATTCTATTGACTTCTCCAACCATTTATCAAGGTGGAAGTCATTTTCAGCTCACAGGTCATACAAACATGGGTAGTGGCTGCATTTGGTCCATGGGCAGTAATTGGCAGACCTCTGTTTTAACAATAACAAGATAATAGGAGCCAGCCATGAAAAAGTCCTGGGAAATTAAACCTAAAATATACTCTAGTAGGATGCAAAAATTTTACTTATTTGAATTACGAAACAAATATTTGGTTTCAAATTTCTTTGTTGCATTTCAAAAATTCAAAAAAATTAAGGAGGGTATCGCTCTTATAGCACAGGATGCAAAGGTGCCCCCTCTTCTCTACTCTCTAAAGTCAAGTTGAATTGGCCAGTAAGGTCTTCTGTGAAAGAAAAGTAATAAAGTTTTTGTGTAGAAGGATAAAACAGGTGAGGGTAGAGGCCAGAATGGGGAAGGATTGGCTCATATTGAGGAGAAATAAGGGACAATGTTACATTTTAGGCCTCTGTTACCTGGACCTTGATCCAGAGGGAGCTGTCAAAGAATTGCCATGGAGGATGGAGAGGAGGAAGTTGGTTAGGAATTGTCAGGGGAGTGGACCCTGAAGAGACAAAAGTAAAGGGCAATTCTGGAGGGACCAGGAGGCAAGCTTGAGCTAATTCTTCTTGCCAGCGGAGAGGCCTGACTTCAGAATATCTTTCACCTAGGCATAAGCCAGTTGATCTTCAGTTCTGCCTGGAGGAGGGCTCTCCACATTGCCTTTCCCAAGGCTTGCATAACACGACTGTTAGATGGAACAAGAGATGTTTATGTCCTTCCTTGACTCCTTTCATCTCCATGTAGATACCACATCACCACCCTGACAGGCCATCTGGTAGGATCATAAGAAGCTATGTCCCCAGTCTCCTCCATTTGACACTATGGGAGGTGGAATGAAGAAACGTGACCCCCTGAGATGAGGAAATGTTTTTTGATGCCCCTTGTTAATATCCTAAATCTGTCTCTCCTCTCCTCTCTCTCTCTCCCTTTAATCACATTACAAATTTTAAATGCAAGGTAATCAATCTACTCTCACTTAAAACTTAATTGTCACTAACATAGAAATAGAGAATACGGTAATGCATTGAATCAAAGAATTAAGTATTAGGAGTCTCAACGAAGCTTTCTGATTCCTTGAGGACAATTTGAAACTAAAATGGAGACAAGAGGAGATGTCTCAATTTTATTTAGAGAAATGCAGACCCACAACGTTATTTTCTTTGCTGTTTCATTGTGATTTTCCCACTCTCATCCCCATTTCCATCATATTCCAAAACTATGTACTTGAGATAAAATTTATTAAGTATTGCAGAGTTCGGTGTAGTTTCAAAGTGTATTTTCTACCTAGAGTCTGCTATGAATGTAGTAGCTGAGTATTAGAAAAATGACTTGAGGGAAGATTGTTCTAAAAATAATATTTCCAGCAAAAAGCAGAAATGATATAG
Source organism: Leptonychotes weddellii (assembly GCF_054177405.1). Lineage (NCBI taxonomy): Eukaryota > Metazoa > Chordata > Mammalia > Carnivora > Phocidae > Leptonychotes > Leptonychotes weddellii. The sequence continues at coordinate 53,952,260 of NC_138372.1, forward strand.
GACTTGATTAAGCGTTTGCTATTACCCATACTTTAGTCTAATCATCTGTGCTTTTTTGAACAGTTACTTACATTTTCTAGTAATGTTTGTTTATTTGCAGCTACTTTTCTGCTTTCTTGATACTTAGAATAAAATTCAGGTAAACTGTGCAATTGCTGTACTATTGCTTGATTTCCACATAATGGAGACATGTAAGAATTCACAGTTTTCTGTTACTCATTCTGGATTTCATATTGTAATTGATTTCTGTCATTGTTCAGCTCACAATAAAGTATATCAGCATGCGCAATGCATAAGTTCAAAGATTCATAAAATGATAGAATTTCCATCCCACTCATTCAATCAACACTGTGTATCAAGAGAGAAGGCACTGTTGCTTACTGTCAGTTAGATTATGGATTTCCTTGGTTGTTTTAGGGAAGTCGTTTTATTCACTTGTTTATGAAGTAAGCAGGTTAGAGACCACTTCAAGCTTCCTTGACAGGGAATATGCATTCCATACCCAAGAGCCCTAAGACCTTAGAGTATGATGAGCTCTAGTGAAGAATCATTTCTGCTAAATGTTTAGTCCTTGCACCACTGATTCTAGTCTCTTACCCCTGAGATACTATCTAGAGACCCCAGGGAGAAAACCTGGGAGAACAGAAAAAGGGCTGGGCTTCCAGGAGTCCCCCAAGGAACTCAGGTCATCTGGATATTCCAGATGAGCAAACTCAGAGAACAAGTAATTTGTTCATTATTAGTCAGTTAAATACTTATTGAAGTTACTATGTGATGAGTCCAGTGCTGGGAACTGGTTTTCCATTGGTAAATAAAAGAACATATAAGGGGGGATGAATAAACACCCTAAAATAAAAGGGTAAGAATCTGTTTATCTGCATGCATATCTATATATGTGTGTATATATATGTAGTATATGAAATAAAATTATAAGAATTATATACATTCCTATGTGTATAGGTATATATATGTGTGTATGTGTATATATATTTCTTGAGGGTAAGAATCCTTTGTTATCTGTTGTTAAAAGTAATGTAGGAATTTTAAAATCTTAGATAAATAAATCATTTCTCACAAGAAAGGAACTGATTAAGAAAGGAAAATTAATAACCTGGTGGTAGAAGGAGGGGTTGAGAGCAAGGGAAGAAGGGGGAAAGAATGCAAGTCAGCACAATTTGAGCTAGGAAGAGAGACAGAAACAAAACAAAACAAAACAAAACAAAAAAACAGCCCTATATCTGAGCACTTACCACAAGGTTTAGTGCATTTTGGAGAGAAATAAAGAGATTGATCTTTATTGCTGTTGGAATAATTTGATGATTCTCCTGAATCCTTAAGAAAATTTTCAGCAATGATCTAAATTATTGTTTAACGGTTTTTGAAGTCACATTTACTTTTATTTTAAAACAAGATAACCCAGTTTTATTGGAGTTAGACATGGATCTTGCCCTCACTAAGCACAGAGTTGAGATAATAAAATATCTGATGCTTGGATTTTATTTGGGTTACTTTGAGAGAAAGCTGCAGTGTGTCTCCTTGGCAAAAGGAGATAGAAAACACCATTATATGTGAGGTCATTGAGGATTTCTCTTCCCAGTTGAGCTATAAACTGGTGACTTGGGTCGTGTTTCAGGTGACCCTCAAAACACTTCAGACACACACGTGGCTCACCAATGGGGTCATTCCACCTTCCCCATTCTTGCTGAAACACTATTTCTTCTCTGGTAGTTCTGGTTGTAGTGTAACAGGTACTATTAAACTTTGTAAAACAAAGTAAAACTCCCACAATTTCTGTGACTTTGGGTTATTTACTTAATCTCTTGGTGCTTCAGTTTCCTAAAAGAATCAGGAAAAAAAACCAAAACTTCCTAGGCAAGATAATTTTGAAAACCAGATAAAGTATTTTAAATACTTAGTGTAATTTAGACAATGTTACTTATTGATTTTCATAATCTGTTGACACACATAGCAGTTTTCCAAGGGAAGCCCATGTTTTAAAGGGAGAGAATAGCTTAGTAATTTTTAAAACAAGAAGCTGTTTCTAATTTGTTGTTATAGGCTTGGGATTTTTTATACATGGTATTTTCTTTGACAAGTGGCACATAGTTACATTTGTACCCCAATACCACAGACACCCTCACAGAACTTTCTATTTGTCCTCTCCGACTAAGAGTATATATAGCTCATTGGGGGTCTTGAATATATCTTTTTCCCCTACTAGCTCTGGTACAGTAACTTGAGTAATATACTGGATCTATATGGCTTTACAAGTAATAGAATTACCTACACTTGTAAATTGGAAAGTGACATATTACCACTACCCAGTAGTTAAATGTACCTTTCAGCTAAAAGATACAATATGAAATCTTTGTATTATACTTTCCTTACTTGTAAATGCATATTTCCAGTGGTCAAATTATTTTATGTTGCACAGTAAAATCTTTCCTTAATGGTACTTATAAACCTTGTTTATACTGGATACTTATTATTATTATTACTTTTTAAAGGAAAATGTTCTGAAATATTACCATATGATTCTAGCCACCTCTTTCTGTTTAACACATGAAGGCATGACGATTAAATTTTATAGAACAAATCATCATAGTCCCCAGAGGAAAACTAGTTAAAATGTTTATAAGCTTTAATGAAATTGAAAGTCTAGATAGTTAATAAAGCATATAGTTTGTAGCTGATAGCTTAATTCAGAGCTTTTGTAATTGTTTGATGCTATTTTTGCTGTACTTGTATGGCTTTTGCTTGTTTGCTTTACATTCATGGAAAAAGACAGTTTTAGTGATGTCTATCTGTGATTCTAGGTATGCCAGCTAATTGCCAAATTAAACTGATGGTCGGCCAAGAAGTGAAAGGAGTTTTCATTTTGAGCCTTGAATTAAACAAACAAATACATTAATGAGTAAAGAGCTCATACATATGTGAACATTCATATTAGAAATTGGGACACATTTTAGCCAAGAATAGCATTTTATTATTACTTCCTTCTTAGTCATGAATATATTTTGGGACAGACTTATCTCTAGAGTTTTCTGAAAGTCAAGAGAGAGGAGTCAACATGTGTTTAGTTGCTTCACAAAGCATATTTAGGAAAGATGCCACTATATTATTTAATCAAAACAATATTATTCTCATAATTCCCTGAAGCACAAATATATCTATTGTTAATCATAGTCTGATTCAGCATCATGAATTCACCATTTTAAAAATAAATAGTACTTTTCTGTATGATTGACCAAATCGATTTTGCCAAGATCCAGGTCAAACAAAATAATTGGCTGAAACATATAAAACTAATAGCAACACAAACAAAAAAAAAAGATTTTTTTTTCTGAAATGTGAGATGATTCTACATAAGCTGATATCTTCAAAGTATACTTTTTGGAGCATGTATTTGTCAAAAGTCAAGGGTGCCAAACTGGCACAAACTAATATGCCTTGCCTATAACCCAGCTAATTTTCATATAATATCCAGTAGGAGCCTGGATTGGGGCAGAGGTGACAGACAATTTTCTGTACTGTAAATTCATGCCATGTTTAGACCATATGTAGGAGCTTTAATTTCTCAAAATAACTCTGGGCATCAGCCCTTGTCTCTTATATTAGAATACTCATGATTTCTGGGTTTAAAATAAGCTTTATTTAGCTCTGTTGCAAGTTGTTCATTAGAGTTCAAAACTCTAACAAACCATCTAAGCATTTGTGACCTCCCTGATCTCCATTCCTTATTCTTAATCACAACTACTGAAAATGCCCATTAGGCTTGCAACATACAGCAAGTCTAAACAAAGGCAGAAAGCAGGATGTTGAGGTTCTGGGAAATTCTAATTGCTCCTAGGGAAAAGGACAAGTAAACAACTAAAAAGCAAGGCTCTGTTTGGACAAAGACCATTTCATTATCATTGCTGTTTCAAAGGGTTTTTTTTTTTTTTGTTTGAGGTGAGCACGCGCTCATAATCCATACTTTTTTTTCAGTATCCTGAACAGGAGATAATGCATTCAATACCAGTAACATGCACATTAACTCCTCTCTCACTATTGAAAAAAGCAAAGCATCTGTTGCTGTTATTTGACAGGCATTTTATACCACCGTTGCAAACTCTTGCTTAAACATTGATTTCCAACACAGGGTCCAGACATGTATGTTTGAGGTCTAGAGGCTTTAAATATCAAACGTGTGAGTATATGTTCATTTAAATACATCTCTCTGTGTTCAACTTTATTTTTGCAAATGTCTAAGTGTATTAACCTCCTAGAGGTTGGAGTCATTGCTATGGAAACAACACTACTTAATAAATGTCTGACTGCACATATCATTGTGCTAGACACTAATAAATGGATAGACATGGCACCTTGGCTTCTGGTTTGTTACATCCTCAAAGGGACCTCTAGAGGAGTAATCAATGAACACTTGAAAAAGGATGGCCTTAGATTGGTTTGCTAATATCATCTTAAAAGCAATTTTCAGTTCCTGAGATGAATGGCAAAGAAAGTGCCCCTAGAGGAGCCTAAGTCTGAAGGAAAGCTCCAGAGGCTGAGTTCTTGTAGCAGATAAGAGTTTTGTGGAGAATTTTCACTTGCTGGAGGCCTCCCCATCCCACATATGAAGTCGGACAGTGACACCGCTTCAGGTTTAGGAGTATTGTGGGTTTGTTTAATATGGGTATGGATTATGGTGTGTTAAGAATAGAAATCGTTTGTGATTGAAATTAGGAAGATTGTGGAACTAGACCGACATATAAGAAATCAAATATGAGTTTGCCTTTGCATGCCACCTAAGAGGGCTGCAAAGAGTGTTCTATCTAGAAATAAACAACTGTCTGCATTCAAGTGAGACCCAAATAGACCATGATTACAGGAACAGAAAGAACTCCTGCAGGAAGAGAAAGAGCTCAGACACTGGGATATTCATGTTCCACATCTTCCTGATAGCAGTTTGAAAGGTTAAAAGATTTGGTTGAGGCCTCTGTGGCTATCTGTTCATAAGCCAATGACATCCAAAGCTGTGGGATGTATTGTGTAAACCAGCAAGCTTGCCAGACTGATCGGCTTTTATCTGCCTCTGTGTTTCTGCCCTATGTCTCGCTGTTGTCTCTCTTGGTTAAAGGTGCAAGAGTTACAGAAGAGAGCAAAATACCCACTTAAGGACTTGAACTTATTTTTCACTCTTCCTTTCTTCCTGGTCAATCTCTGGGTAAAATGGCCAGCTACAATATAAAAGATCAGAGGAACCTAGTTTCTTGGAATTTGCTAAACTAAATAGATTTATTCAATCCCATTCCATTTCATGAATCAGGAGAATGAATTTCACAGACATGGCATGACTTGCTCAAAGTCGCAGATCAAGGAAATGGCTAACCCAGGAGAAGAAGCAACCTCTTCTGAGTCCCAGGACAGATTTCTGATTCAGACGTGAAGAGCTGATCATGTTGGGGCATCAATGGGCCCAACTAAAAAACACCTGTATGCTCTAGCCTCTCTTACATATCTAGTTATATGCAGCACATTTCAGGCAAAGTGGAAAGGTAGAAGTCACTGGGTGAAGTTTATGGGAAATTTCCTCAAAAGATAGCCGATTCGGCCATCCTATGCCTCTCCCTTATTGCTTGGAATATGGTTGTGATGTTTGAGTGCTATCTGCCCTCCTTTGCAAATGAGACAACAAGAACATTCAAAGGGCAATGGAAAGGACAGACTGTTTGGTCCCCATTAACACTGTGGTGCCAACATTGTGGACCAGTTTACCTATCTCTAGACTTTTAGTTACCCAAGGAAAACAAAACTACTAATTTGTTTAAGACTGTGTTTATCAGACATCTTTAAGTGCCATGGAACTTAATCCTTTACTGATATACATAAGCCCATAAATGTAGGTGTGCTCACATAAGAAAGTGCTAATTAAAGTCTCTGAGTCTAATGCATGATATTATGAATTCATGTTATTTTAAATTAGAACTCTGAATATAATTGTACAAATTATGCCTAACATATTAGGCATGTGTACTTAATTCTATACTTGAGGCAGTGACTGTAGGAAGAATCAGGTGATGTGGGCTCTACCACTTACTCTCCGGGCAATATGCTAGGCTAGTTATTGGGCCTCAGTTTACCCCACCAAAATACTATGGGTTAGATAATATGAACTTTTTAAGACTCTCATACCCTTTAGACCTAAGATTCAACAACTAGATCTCTTTTCTTTCTCTTATCTCAAGCAATCTGTGATTCCACTTTCAGTATATTATCGGTTAAACAGAACTTGTCCGGGAAACCGCTTCTTTTGCCTTGGGAATTCATATATACTTTTTCATCTGAAATCTTCTAACTTCTACTTTTTGCCTGGCTAACATTCACTCATTCTTCAAGTCCTAGACTCAATATCAATTTCTTTAGAAAGTCATGCTTTACCCTTGTATATTATATTTGTCTGATAACATGCTGACATCTACCACAGATTATACATTTCTGGAAGATTGGGGTTATGTCTGCCTTATTGCCATTGTATTCCAGCAACTGATGTAGGTCCTGGCACCGAGTCCATAATCAGAAATGAAAAAACAAATGAATGCATGAAGAAACATTGTTTCTGTAGGGAAAAGATACTCCAGTTTTTAAATAATTGGCTGATAAAGCAATACTTTTCAAAGGAACATGGTTTACTTGTGTGTGGAGGAAGTTTGGCTATAGCTGTTATGTATGTATATATGTATAAGACTGAAGCCTTTTCATAATATTAGGTTTTAGACAAATTTGTTAAGTACGTATAGGCTCTGACTGTATTATTCATAGAAATTAATAGGAATACTGCATAATATTTAATGTGGTTTGAACTTTGGTAGGATAATTCATACATGTGGTGATCAATGGGAACTTTCCTAAAAGTATTTCAAGGAGAGGGAAAAGCTCATTTAAGAATTTTTATTTGAGAATATTTTTCTTATTTTTACAAGGTATCAAATTATCAGTTGAAGAAATAAGCAATGAGATAATTGGCTAGACTTTGAATGAATTGCCTTTTGGATGGGCTATGCCCCCATCTCACTTGCAGAATTGAAAATGAGGGAAATTAGCTTGCCTTCTGAGAGTTAAATTATGAAAGCAACAGATCAGAACAGATATATGCAAAATTACCTTCTAAAGACAAAAGAAATTATACGGCAAACAGAACTTGACAGAAACCTGATTGAATATATTAACACATCTAAACAAAGAATATGTTACTCCTAAGGGGAAGGAAGTAGGGATCTGGGATTTGGTTAGCTGCAAGCACAGCAAAGTCAGGGGCAAATCAGGATTGGAGGGGGTAGTTTAGAGATGGATGTGATGTATGTACCACTCAGAGAAAAGGGAGCCAGAATCACTGAACTTTATGCATATTTTCCCCACTGATAAAATCGCCATTTTTTGGTGAGATGAATGAAGGGATGTTGATTTTAGACTAATGCCATTTACTGTTTGATGTATTTTTCTCCCCTTGTCAGATTCCGAGATCACGAAGCAATCTGCTGACGGTGATTTGGTGTCTGATGCAGGTCTGGCTACAGGGAAAGATAATGGCTGATCCTACAGACTTCAAGTATTTTCTGTCCTCAGACAGTGATTTCTTAGGAAGAATTAATAAAATGACTTCTGATTATGATGTGGCTTTTCATGTTGCTTCACTTTAGGAACAGAATGAGCTGATCATGCCAATATGAACACTATAATCCAAATCAATTTCTTGTACATTAATAAATAATTATTTGAGGGTCCACTCAGAATATATGTTGTGGTCTCATATAGTTTTAAGTCAGTGTCAGTCTCTCACAGTTGCTAAGTCTTAGGCCGTGGACTAGAAAGACTTTGCACCTTTGAGAGAGATGTCTAGAATCTAGTATATGGTGACCTTTAAGCCATTCTCAGACCCAACCAGACTTCCCCTGGAGCCTTGCTATTTAATGAAGGGTGGTCCTTAGTCTTGCAGCATTAGTATCCCTGATTACTTGAAGAAATTCACAAGTTTAGCCTCTGGTCCAGAGTCACTGAATCAGTCTGCATTTTGCCCAGGTTTTCAGTGTATTTCAGTGTATAATTTGAGAAGTGCTGCTTTAGGGGACACATCCACAATTTATATTTCTCTATCTCTACAGGTTATTGGGAGACATTCCTTCATGGGTATTTCACACTGCTAAATGTTTTGTTGGGAATGCCAACAATGCAAGGCCTTGGTAAAGAATAAAGAGTAAATGCTCTTTATTACCTCTCCTCTCTGGAATGATTTCTTCATATATAGAGTAAGGGGAGCAGGGAAAGGGAATTAGTTGATTTTTTGTTTTTTGAGGGCAAGGTCCATGTCATAAGAATTCTTTGTTATTGTTCTCCCCTCTAAGAATCAGCACATTTCTTTGAATGTTGTTGGTATCAATAAATGTATGTTCGATTTCAGCCATAGGAACTTGATAAACTTTTAGAAAACCTTAATAAGTTATTTTCTGCACCCACTCTAATTCTACATTAAAGGATATGCATGTGAAGATAATTAATTTTTCATTGAACTCAAAATATACAAATTGCTTTCATTATCTCTGGTTCAGTGTGATCTTGATAAGTCTTGATAAATTTCAGGTCCCTACTCCCTTGGGGTATTCTAGCATCTTTGGAAGAACAACTATTTGTTGGATACATAATATTAAATTCTTCTGACACTGAATCTGCAAATATGATTTTCAAGGAAGAAAGAACAATAGGAGAATTCAAGGGGTTAATGTGTGTTGCCTGCATTTGTCACTTTCGGAGTCATGAATTCAATTTAGTGCTGGTCTACAGAGATGGGAAGGAATGCACCTTTGCTAGAGAAGGAGATGCCTGCACCCTACAATCTAAAGTGATGGACAGTCTGGTAACTTACATCTTGCAGCACTGAAACAGCCAACTGCTTCTGTCTCCAATTAAAGCACCAAAGAAGTAGCTACAAAGCATCAACCTCAACATGAAACAAGATGGTCATGGAAAGTCTATGCGCTTTAGGGCACAGACAAAACTAAGGGTATTGTCTTTACAACCAAGCCCACCATTTTTGATCTCCATAATGCAGCTGTGCTTGACTGAGAGATAACAAAGATGATAGGAAGTAAAAGATTGAGGCCACCAGTATTCAAAATTCTTTCTACCAAAAATATTTTCCTAAGGTTGCTAACAAATTAAATTAACTAGACTGGAAGCCAATTAAGTTTTTGAGCAAATCGTTTTGTCAAAGTAAACCACACACCTGGTGTACTATTGCAGTTGTTAACTCTTAAAGAGAGTTCTGTGTCCTCAATCTGCATCAGTACAAAGTGGGATCACACAGGGGGTTCAGTCCCCAGTGCTTTCCTCAGACAGAGTCATGGAGCCTAGTGTCCAAGAGTTCCTAAGAGGAAAAAGACAAGCGCCACAGAGGACAATGGACTTGGGAGTTCTTTCCAGAGCACAGAATGAGTAGCTGCCTAGTGTTCTGCCTAAGGAACATATAATATTGGCAGAAAAGGGAACCTTGATTCTTCAGACTGGTAGGAGCTGATCATTGCTGTGGAGAAGTGGCTGCTGTGGGTTTCCCTTTTCCCCCTTTTTATAATGGGAGAGCTATTACAGTGTTTTGGATTATAGTTTACCATAGTACATTCGGCCTGTATGTGGCAGGAAAGGCTTGTTTGAATCCCAAGTTGAGCTGACCATGATATGTCACATTCAGGCTGACAGAGAAGACTGTGCATCACCCAGAGATCCTGCATCTCAGACCCAGCATCTGATAGAGCACTATGATCTTCTACCTTTGATAGGAATGGGTATGTTTTATATAGAGGAAGAAGGGCATGCTTGGATGTTTGAGTCACAAACAGATAGATCATAGTAAAGATTACTTACTAATTGTCCCTCAATATCCACTGTATCCTTTTCCTGCCATAAAAAAAAGTACAGTTTTGGCAGAGAATTCAGTTGTCACTAACAAAGAATATTATGCTAAGTGAAATAAACCAGACAGAAAGAAAAAAAAAAAAAAGGTATGATCTCACATGCGGAATTTTAAAAAGTCAAATACATAGAAGCAAAGAGTAGAACAGTGGTTTCCAGGAGCAGAGAGGTAAGGGAAACAGGGAGGAGATGTTGATCAAAGGATACAAAGTTACAATTATGCAGGAAGAATGTCTAGAGATCTAATGTACAGCATGATGACTGTCCTTAATAATAATGTGTTAAATACTGGAAATTTGCTCTATGAGAGTAGACACTAGATATCAGGTGCTCTCATCACACACACAAAAAGTGGTAACTACGTGGTAATAAGATATGGTAATTACCTTGACTGTAGTAATTATTTAACTATATATATAGTGATATATATATATCTTTGATATATACATATATCAAATCATCATGTTGTGCACCTTAAACATATACAAGTTTTAATTTAAAAACAATAAAAACACTGTTTTACATGAAAAAAAGTGTAAGTAGTGTGTATAGATTTGGGGAAGTATTTATAAAAGAAAGGAGTAAGATCTCTACCCCTCTATTCTTCTTCCCACCGCCTGAAGTACTAACATTATGCTTTGAACTAGATGGGATACTTGGGACCATAACTAACTTGGGAATGGATGGTACAAAGTGGAACAAAATCATGCAAGGAGGCTGTGTCCTTAATATTACGATGCCATTCTAGCCCTGGACTTCCACGTGAAAGAGAAATAAAGTATTTTGTTTAAGTCTCTTTTGGGTTTTGTCACTTGCAACTGTTCCTAATCCTAACACAGATGCTTTAAAAACTTACCTAGAAAGTTATTCACAGATTTTAAAATTTTGTGGTCAAGTCTCACAGGATTTTAATATTAATGAATAAGCATCGATAAATTATTTTTGGAATACAGCCCTTCTTTGTGGAAGGTCTCTCAGCACTTTGGTTCAACAGAATTTTAATGGTAAAGTAGAATATAGATAAAATAATTTGCTTTTGTTTCTAGACCTTTGTTTTAGACATTTTTTAAAGGTCATGTTAAATAACAAATGTTAGAATTTTATAGCTTTAAAGGTCCACCTCTGAAGAAGCCTACAACATGGTGGCCACCACCAATAAGCTACCAACAATGTTGGGGGAACAACCAAACTCCTCTGAAATGACAAGTATAAACAAGTACTTCAATGACTATGCATCTGGTGGTCTTTTAGAACGTATAGGTTATCAACGGTACACATGATGGTCATGAAGAACTAAAATCAATGTTAGGTGATTTTTAATTTAGCCTTACACACAGATACACTCACACACACACTCACATGCATAGTTAAAAGAATCATTTCCAATCACTATAATAGATTCCAGATTTTTTTTCTGTTTTCCATCTATTGGCACCATTTCCAGTCTGAAATTGTCCTCTGTGTAAGCTTGTCACTTTGCTGCACTTTCTTCCATAAACAATGACAATAACAACAGCAACAGAACACAGTATTTTTCAGAACTTTTAAGAGTTGGGCCTATCTCACATTGAATTCAACAATTGTAAATCACAAAAGATAATAATGTTGTCTTTGTATTTGAAGATAATGATTCTGAATCCCCATCAGCAGAATACTGGCTTGGAGTTATTTTTCTTTTCCAGTGCCTTGATACTCCCTGTTTCTGAACTCCCAAAGCCATAATTATCTTATCTAGATAGAGCACTGCATTACATTTTGCCTTTCCTCATTCTCTAATTGAACCTAGATACTAAGTCCGATCTCATACCAGCTGTACCAAACAGAGGCTGCTATACTTTTCTCCTCATACTTCTCTATCCTCTCATCTTTACCCTCCAGCTGTTAGTAGAGGGTGGAGTACACTGGCATTTTTATTGACTTGCTGATTAACAGTGCAGCTGGGCTTGTGCTAAGCCATCTTAGCTCTCTCACCCAGTTCCTATCAAAACCAATTGAAAGATGGGACTGGAGATATCGGTTATTAAAAACTAAAGCAAAACAAAACAAAACACAGAGAAAAACAAAGGCAATTCTTCCGGAGAGCTTAACTCTTCCTTGGTCTGGGACTGGGGAAAGTACATACTATGCTGGATATTTCATTGCATATAATAGACGGTAACTAAATTAGCAAAACTATCTTTATGGGCTATTTTCCAGGACATGAAAATAATTTTTAATGTTTAGCTATCAACTGTCATTGTGACCTTACTAATCAGGTGATTTTCTAATCAGGAGATAATGTGTTATAAGTCTACATAGGAAAGTTCTTCATGGGTTCATTTAGGGGCAAGAGTATTTAACTTTATTACAGTAGCCAGAGATGATAGATTTTGCTACAAAGTTTCTTTGGAGAGCTTCTTGCAACATCCTATGTAATTTGAAGGAAAAAAAGATTAGACCAAACAATTATAGTATGTATAAGTGAATAGATTAACAGTGTCCTAGAAAAAAGTTAGGGAACACTATATTAGAAAAAGGTTAAACATCTCATTAAATAGTTCAGTGCTAATTATTTTACTATTTGATCAGCAAAATAGGTCAGGAGAGTGAAGTAACTGCTCTTCCTTTAAATGAAAGTTGGCAGAAGTATATATGATTTTCTAGAAATATATGAGGAAATGACAAATAAGTATATGTGTCTGAGGACTGCCAAACACCGCAGAGAAATTAAAGCTCAGGCCAAAAGTAGTCTTTATCTTGGTAACTGGGGTTGTTTCACATGTATGGTGAAACATCTTAAGAACCAAAGTATCACAATATTTCAGTAATAAGTATTTGGTTCTTCTGTCACTCACATTTTCAAAGCTATCAATGGTATATGAAAAAAATGTTTTTGGCTGATGACATTTGTATAACACATTAAAAGAAGGTAGGATGTGCTTACGAGGCTATTTACAAGCTAGTATCTGTCTTTCTTTCCTTCTTGTGTCTGCTCACTTTTCCCTTCATTGTCTTCTGTGCTCCAGCCATATGAAATTTCTTTTATTCATTCATATTTGGCATTCTGTCTCTCACCTCTAGGAATTTACCACATTTTGTGGTAACTGCTTCTGTCTCCAAACTTCCCGTCAAAAATAGTAGTCTTTAAAAGGTTAGGAGCCAAGTCTTATCAGCTCACCTTTGTATTCCCAACATAGCACGAGACTAGGCATTTAGATAGTCAAAAAATTGAATAAGCGAATAGATACTGAAGTTTTAAAATGATAACATTACTGTTTAATTTCACGTCCCAAAGTATGCAGTCTACAAATTATAATTTTCTTGCTTTAAGCAGGTAAGAAGAATAAGGAAACAAAACACTTGAAGATATTTTTGGAGGGTAAAAGGAAACAGATTCCACCTAATTCAAAGCAACTCAAAATATGTATTCCTCTTCCCCTGACTCTAGCTAGGTTCTAGGAGAGACAGCGTGAGTCTGAAATCTGTTGTGATGTTAATATGACACACCGAAAATGTTTTATGAGCAGGTAATGTATTTTTCTCTTTGGCTTCATAGAATTCGAACATTACAAGATAAGCTTCCCCTGAGGCTTCACAACTTTGGTCTAAAATGTTGCTTAAGAACTAGTGTGAGGAATTCTTAATCTCAGGAAACAAACTGAGGATTGCTGGAGTGGTGGGGGGTGGGAGGGATGGGGTGGCTGGGTGATAGATGTTGGGGAGGGTATGTGCTAAATTGTGTAAGACTGTTGAATCACAGACCTGTACCTCTGAAACAAATAATACATTATATTTTAAAAAAAAAAAAAGAAGAAAATAGCAGGAAGGGAAAAATGAAGGGGGGGAAATCGGAGGGGGAGACAAACCATGAGAAACTGTGGACTCTGAGAAACAAACAATGAATCATGGAACACTACATCAAAAACTAATGATGTAATGAATGGTGACTAACAACATAATAAAATAAAATAAAATAAAATAAAAAGAACTAGTGTAAAGCAGGAATGAGGCATAGTAATAGAGTCAATTCTAAGAGGGAAATATTTTGTGTTGCAGCAAATGTAAACAGGAAATGCTTCATGTAGATGTGGGCACTTGGGTATGCATGAGCTTATCGCAGAGACAGAAAAAATCACAACTCTGTAAGGGGTCATTATAGTGATTTGGAGATACTCTATCAAATTATCCCTACCTCACAGTAAAGGAAATTAGAGATATAACGAGGGGGATTGGAGTTATATAAGAGGTAAAGGAAAGACAACTAATGGATGAATCCCTACCATGCACCAAGTGTATATAAACATGTTATCTTGTTTAACGTATAAGATCGTCCCACCTCCATGTGAGCCAAGTATGATTAACTCCATTTAAATGAGTACATTGAAGATAAGAGAGGTTATGTAGTTTGCCTAGAACCCTGCAGGTTGTGTATGGGGAAGCCAAGTTTTCCTTTATATTCACTTGGGTAAATAGAGGCATGTTGAAACTGGCTTGTATCAGGTCATGAGAGCCAACTGTTTAACCTGAAGGAATGTGAGCAGTTTGCTAAACATTGCTTTTGTTTAAAATTAAGTTATATAAGCTTACAATTAAATAAATTATATTAAAAATATGTCATAACTACTCAAATCTCATTATTCCAAAATGTTTTTATGATATTTTTACTATTATCTATGGTCCTCAGGTGTTTTACATTATATCGGTATTGTGGAAATATTATATCATGGTGTGATACTGTATACACTTGCCCAACTTTGCATTCAGTGACATCATTTGGTAGCTTGAAATTTGCATGATGGGGATATTTGCACCAGGGAAATGGGGAAATGCTCCAAATTAGGGGTTGATTTTTTTGTTATTGTTGTTGATGGTTACATTTAAGAAAATGATGGTGAAAATGTTATTGGAAATTAAACATAAAAGTATATTGTATGTAGCCATTACATCATAAGTAGAACAAAAAATTGAGAGAATTTTCTCTCAGGATCTAAAACTGTTATTTGTTTCAGCAAAGAGGTTACTTTCATCTTACTCATTATCATAAATAAAAATAGCAACAGACATTCATATCAGAATAATACTCATAGTTGGGATACAACTCCACTTACCAAATCATGATTGAATTGCAGCCATAGTTGGCTACAGATACATGATTTTGGCAAAAATCAATCAAAGGATTCTATGAGAGGGAATTAGCTGTATGGAATTTACAATAAAGTGTATAGCACATTTTATTATTATTTGTAAATTTTGTGATACACATTCTTTGTTTCAGTTACATTTCTACCAATGCACCACCATATAATAGCAAAGCCATAAAATTTTTATTAAGTAAGATTGAATAGATATGGGGAAGTTTTTGCAAGGTATAAAATTCAATCTATGCTATAATTACAAATATGGAAAATAAATACATAAAGATAGGAAGGTTTATGTGGAAAAACAAAGGAGTTTTGTGAGGAGGATAGATGATATACAATTAATTTACAGTACAAGGTGGTAAATATGAAAAATAAAAATGCATAACAAAAGCCTGCTATGTCCTAGAAAAGTATTTATAATTTTTTTGTGCTAATCCTATAAAATATTTTGGCAAGGAAGGGTGGGATGTGTTGTCATAGAATACAATTCTATGGATACTTGTAGAAGGTTCTTTTCTTACATCACAGTAAACATGTTTTGCTTTTTTCTTTAACTGCTGCATCTAGAACTATAAAATACAATGTGTGTATGACCTTTCCCTTTATCTAAGAGTAGAATACTATACTGCCTTACTTTTTCATCATTAATTTTCATTTTCTCTAAATTTTAGTACACATATCTTAAGATTCGAACTCATCTTTTCAGTCGGAAGAGATTCTCTGGGAGAAGCAGTTTTCTCACATAAAAACAAACAAACAAAAGATGCTTTGGGCAGCCAATTCTGTGACTGAGACTATTTTTTAAAAAGTAAGCCTGCTTTTTCCCAGTAATGTACAAGAAAACCTTCCTGCGAATTTCAGGCACAACCAGGTTGCTTCCCAAATTGGCCATTTGCACTCCGGGGCTAGAGCTGAAAGTGCACAGAATTGCTGAGTAATTCGATTGCGGGCAGAATCGATGCAAGTGTGAACGCTGCCGTGGTCTGAGGTTGGCCCTTAGGCTGCAACTTAAATCAATTTTGGGTAAGCTAAGTTTGATTACATTTTCGGTGATGAAGCTTTCAAAAGCAATTTTTGAGCTGCCTATTCTGAGGCTGTTCAGTTCTATCCCGAATCTCTATTCCTGGTTAGAGAAGCATCTACTTATCTGTTTTGGTGATGATTAAGTCCTGCAGTTGAGGAAAAATGAGAGCAAGAAAAAGAAAAAAAAAAGAGGGCATGATCCAGAAGGCATGTGAATCTATAATAATATGTGAGTAATAATGTCTTTTATCTTTTTAAAATATATAAAAACAAGAGGAAGAAGGAGAAAGGATCAGAGAATAAGCTAACAAAGAAAAAAAAGTAAATAACAGACAGAAGATTATGATGATGGTGATGTGTGGCAGTCTAAGAGTATTTTGGCATATGAGACCCATTCTTTCAGGTGTTGCTGGCAGGAGGGATGTTGGAGAGATACAGGTGGTTCAAAATGGGTGTAAGCAAGGATGTCAGATATGGACTCCAACAGCAATATGCTAGCTTGAGAGAAACACTTTCCATTTATCTTTTTCCAGCAGAGTCAAGACTACAGGGTTGTGCATTCATAGCTATGCAAGTCTTCCTAAAAATGTGTTTCCCTAGTTAAATAGTTTGATTGTAAATATTATCTACATTAGGGTAAGCACATCATTATAACATAAACTATAGTGCTCCCAAGAAATTATTATTTTTTGAGAAAATAAGAATTTTCCTACAGGTATGACCACTAATTCTTAAAACATGGACTATAATCCTGCCAGTTTTAGAAAAATACGTTGCCAAATCTTGTCTTATGAAGTATTTTAGAAAACTTGTGATTCCTTCTAAGTGGACTGAGTGGTGACTCTAATAGTTTTTTTGTTTTTGTTTTTTTTAAAGATTTTATTTGTTTGACAGAGAGAGACAAAGTGAGAGAAGGAACACAAACAGGGGGAGTGGGAGAGGGAGAAGCAGGCTTCCCACTGAGCAGGGAGCCCAATGTGGGGCTCGATCCCAGGACCCTGGGACCATGACCAGAGCCGAAGGCAGACGCTTAACGACTGAGCCACCCAGGCTCCCCTCTAATAGTTTTTTTTTTTTTTTTTTTTAAGATTTTATTTATTTATTTGAGACAGAGAGAATGAGAGAGAGCGAGCACATGAGAGGGGGGAGGGTCAGAGGGAGAAGCAGGCTCCCTGCCGAGCAGGGAGCCCGATGCGGGACTCGATCCAGGGACTCCAGGATCATGACCTGAGCCGAAAGCAGTCGCTTAACCAACTGAGCCACCCAGGCGCCCTCCCCTCTAATAGTTTTTTTGACAAGAATTATGATCTGCCTCACTAATTAGGTTGCTCCACATATGCACTAATTGGATTGATTTAAAAAAAATCAGAGAAAGGAAACTGAAGAGCATGCAACTATCTAATACCACATTTTAGAGCTACTTCTTTACTTTAAAATCATTGAAAGAGAAAGCTGGTAAAAAAAAAAAAAAAAAAGATAAGGGCGCCTGGATGGCTCAGATGGTTAAGTGTCTGTCTGCCTTCAGCTCAGGTCATGATCCCGGGGTCCTGGGATCAAGTCCTGCATCAGGCTCCTGGCTCAGCGGGGAGCTTGCTTCTCCCTCTCCCTGCCTCTCCCTCTCCCTCCGCCTCTCTCCCTGCTCATGCTCTCTCTCTCTCTCTGTATCTCTGGGTCTCAAATGAATAAATAAAATCTTAAAAAAAAAGATAAAATTGGAAAAATCCAACTTACTAAAAATTTCTGGCCATGCCATAGGTGAAGTAACATTTCTACGCAAGCAAGTCTTGCTTGATTTATTCAAATCTTACTTAAGTATATACTGGGCAGATATCTAATTTGTGTCTCTGGAGAGAAATATCAACTGAATTATATTTATAAGTAAGGAAATCCAGTCCATGCTGAATAGACACATTCGATGAGGACGTGCCATTTCGGCTCTCTTCCCCAGCAGTTTTATGGCTACTAAAACAGAATTTACAGTGCTTTAGAGAAAGTGTGGCCCATTGAAATATCATTGCTTTCACAGTTAATTCTTCCTCTTTTTTCCTTTATTTGGAACATCAACACTGAAAAAAAAATCCAATTTCACTTTACTTTTTCTTTTGGTGATGTGCTCTATTAATTATGCTTCGTGTTGCCTGAGGAGAAATGGGAAGTTTAATAATAATGGCACTCAGCACTTCATAATAATCATTTTCTTCACTATATCTCTGAATCGTCTATGAGTGGCCACACTTATATTTTTCAGAAAAAGAAACACAGCATCGAAGTGGAGGTGGGGGAGTAGCTCAGACTGCTACCTTGTCACATGCTCAAACTATTGGATCAGTCTTCAAATCCAGTCACTGCTACGGCAAAAATAATGCATGCCGGGTAAGTAATCTCTAAGAGACTTACTTAGAGATCATTGGGAGGGGACTCGCTCACAGGACCTCCCATATGCTTTGTCAGGGAAAAGACTGGGTAAGGCACTACTGAAAGTAGAGGTGGGTAATACCTTTTCTTCAAGCTGGAAATGTTGGCATGTTTTCATTTTTACAAAATCTTAATAGCCACGACTCCCATATATGCAGGGTCACATTTTGGCCTAATTTGTTATAAGGGTCAGAGTTTTGTGGAATAGCAAGCAAGGAGATCTATTCTAGTGCCTTTTCATAGGTTATTGGCCGACAGAATTGAAACTGTGACCATAAAGGAAATTTCCCTGGAGAGTAAAATTCTTTGTAGAGATGACAAAATGATTAGGCCAGCAGTGCTATTGAGCTAAACTTTATGGAAACTCACCACAGAGCAAAACACATTAAAATACTTTTTTTTGTCAATAAAAAATAATTTTGTGTTCAATGACAAAAATGTACAGAAGGGGAAAATATTGGCACCCTTTCTACTTTGTTAAGGAGTAGATATAGCTGGTTTTAATAACAACCAATACATAAATACTACTTCTTTTAAATGTATATAGATTTTTTTTAGACTCTTAAAGCACTATAGCTGAAAGAGAATTTGGTTATTTATTTTATCCTCCTCATTTTATAGATGAGGAAACTGAGGCCAGAGAGTTAAGTGCTTTACTTAAGGACTTGTCCAAGTAAAGGCAAGAACCTAAATTGCCTGTCTCTTAGGCTAGGACCCCTAATACTATTTTATGGTTAATTTTGAAACTCCTTTTGATTTTTCAGTATCTTTTTGGTACCTAATTCCCACAAACCTGCTACATTTCAAGGCTGATCAATGACAACTGCAAATACCAAAGCTGCATTCTCCCTTTGGCATTTACTGACCCTTTGTCAACCATGGGGATGTATGTGTAGCTTCACTAGCTTGAGGATGCAGCTGTCAAATTGCCTCTTAACCTGAGAGAAACACATCAGTAGAGTAATTAATCTTGTACAACCCTCTTTATCAGCCTGACCACTTTTTTTTTCATCATTACAAGTGAATGCCTATGTGCATGGCTGATTTAATTAATAATTCTAATAAAAGAGACAGTATCATAGCGATATACATAAGTACATGAATAAATGAATTAAAGAACCAGCGCTGTTCTTGAATATCCAGTGAGATAAAGTTACACAGTTACTGGGGTTACAGAGACTGAACTTCAATGTTTGGATCATCCGTACCGGAGAGGAAAGAAAAGGAAACTGACAGTTAATGAGGCACTGTATTAGCTATTTTACATATCCTATATCATTTGATCTTCACCACAACAGGATAAAAGTAAGTTATTTCCCCTATTTTATAGATGAGACAACTGAAGTTTAAAGATTGGGATTGCGAGAACTGCCCAACATCCCAAATGGGGGACTACGGCTTCGACTCAGATCTGTTTGCTTCCAAAGCTTTCGGTGGTTGGCGTGTGTAGTGGAAAGAGCATTGGAACAAGCGTAGGAAAAACTAAGCCAGTTCTAGCTTTAGATCTGCTGTGAAAATATACAACTTTGAGTTCCCTCACCTATAGAGTGAAAGAACTGGTCGAGACTGAAAGTTTTCAAACCTAATCTTGTGCAACTCTGCGGCTTTTTGATGGGCCTCAGGGTCACTGTGCAGTGTGATATGGAGGCAAAAGACAGAATTTTCCACATTTACCTCCAAATCAACCAAATGAACTCCAATTTTATCTTTGTTATATATTAAGGTCTTGCATCAAGTTTTATTTGGGGAAAGAAAGGAATCCACTGCTTTAAAAAGTTGGCGAAAAAGTAGCTAACATCTGAGACTACTCTAGCTTTAAAGTTCTGTCATTTGACATGGCTAACTAAAGCACTGTTAGCCTTTCTATTCAGCTCTTACTAGTGGGGATTTGGTGAGCTGGAGCACCTTAGGTTCCAACAGTTATTTTGACTACTTCAACCTTTTGGGTATCATCTCTCATGTATGGCCCTGAATGACTATATTGTGTCTAGCTTCTTGAGAACACACAAAGCTTCTAGGAATAAGGTCAGGGAGGAAAAAGTCTTTTGCTTCCCTCATACTGCATTTCAGCAAATTTGTATACTTCCATGATGTGTATGACGATTATGTATGTGTGTATTTCAGTTTAGCAGAGTGCCATTCAGTAGGTTGATGTAGCTATATCAAAGTCTACCTACAACTGCAAACCTAATTTTTGTCAAATATTTATTACTAGAACATTCAGGCAGGGCTTTCCATTAACATCTTAAAGCTGTGAGGATAAAGCTAGTTGGCTCACGTAGCACACTGTCTTCAATAATCACCAAGTCTAAATTTATTACTGTCTCTTTCAACCAAAATGAAATTCCTATCTCTTTTAAGCTCTAGGAGGGGAGATCAATTTCAATCTAAAATATGAATCATTCAAATTTGTGGTATCACCTTTCACATGGAATCAGGGTTCATTATAATACACAAAAGTAACAGAGAGCCCATACAGTTGCTTACTGGCATGTGGGGACATTTGTAGCAAGCAGAGAGCTGAAATATTACTTGCAAGGGCACAGCTGGCTCCATATGCAACAAATCAGTCAAAAAATAACGTTTGCCTGCCTCAGTCGGATCTAAACAAGGAAAAACTGTTATGCCAGCCACATTCTTACTTTCTCCAATAGCTTCTTCCATTTTCCTTTTGGATACCAGCTACTGACTCTTTTTTTTTTTAATCTCAAAAAGAAGGTGTCCATCAAATTAAACAGACTGGGAAGAAATATCCTCTAACATGAAAGGAGATTTTCCAGAAACTTAAATAGCACTGATTGTATAAAACATTTGAAATTGGAACTTCATTATTGTCTCCACAGGGTTGCTAAGGCAGGGAAAAGACAACATTTTGGTGAGTCCTTTGAATATTTTATGTGTAATATTTCTGAGGCAAATGCTTTGTTATTTGAATAAATGCACGCGCACACACACACACACAAGAAAAGGAGAGAAGTCCTTATCACATCATTAGGACCTATATCCTAGCAATAGATTTGACACTCCCCACTTTTGGAAACACATAAAAGAGGAATTTGGCACCCACACACTGGAGCAGTATTAATATCTGTGTAGGCCTGTATGCAAAGACTATTAATATTAAAGCTTGACTTGTCCCAAATATTTTCATATATTAGGTCCCCAGAGAAAGGTGTATTGAACCAAAGTTATGTGAATTTTAAGCACTTTGTTTATGTGGCTAAGATTTTTTCCTTCTTAACTAATTCTCTTTCCTTACTTCCCTTTAGATTGTGGTTCTTTGTGTCTTATAATGAATATCTGTTTTTTTTTAAGAAGGTGGGAAGCAAAACATATACAACATATTTTACCTATAGAAATTACTTCTATTGGTTACTAAATTACAATCAAATAATGGTGTAAATTTGATGAATTGGACCCATAGATGGCAGGATGGGATCATTCAGTTCACGGTCTTTAAGGGGAAGACTTAAAGGAATCATCTCTTTCAGTTGCTCATGTTCAGGAAACAAAAAACACAACTGAAAAATAATATAAAATCCCAAATAATTCTGAATCCCAAATTTTTTACTTAATAAGGAATTTTGCTATGAATAGTTGGCATGCTGTCATCTATTATTAATTTTGTTAAAGCACTTGCTCCTTGAGGCTGGTCTACACTGATCTACAGATACTTTTTCTCTCTCTCTCTCTCTTTCACACACACACACACACACACACACACAGATGTTTTCATTGCAGGTTATATTTCAGAAATTTCTGGACAGATAATTTAGAAGGTGAGGGATTCATTGTATACTAGGTTTCCTGTAGTTTTCCTAACATAAATTTTGCTTTCCTCTAACTTGAGAAATTATATATTCTTTACGTAAAGTAATTCTATTGATGAAGTTACTAACATCCCTGCTTAGAATTATAGTCCTCTTACTATTATAGTCGAAAGCCTACAGACCGTGGAAGGCAAAGGGGTTTAAGGTGACTTCATTTTAAATCAGTCCTTTCTTGTTTCTCTGGGACTGAAGAAAAATGTGAGAAAAGAGGCTAGCAAATGGAGAATGAGGGAGGCTTGCAGAAAAACAAGAAGCATCACCAAAGACTGATGTCCTGCATCTTTGACGTTGCCGGTCAGGGAGTGGTTGATGTAGACACGGCCATTGGACCTATTAATCATAAAGCAAGCCCAATTCAGACCAGCGGCTAAAGTGTCAAGGCAGATCATCAGCCTGTGTTCTTCATCTCAGTGGTTGATTTTCAGACTTTTCTGATCTGCTGTAGCATTGAACACTGCTGACCAACCCTCTTCTTGAAGGAGTCTCCTCCTGTGCCTTATATGACACTGATCTTCCTCTGGCATCTTTGTTCACACTGAATCCACGAGCTTCTACAGGGTGTTTCAACTCTTCTGCTCACTGCTGATTTTACTTGGATTTTGGTCCTTGCTCAGCTTTTTGCTATACGTGACTGAAATGACCACTTCCATTCTGATAACTTCGAAATCGCATCTCCATTCTGGACTTTACATCCAGCTACCTACTGAACATTGCCTCTAATTGAGGCACTTTTCTTCTTTAAATCTCTAAAATTAAAGTCACTTTTCTTCTTTCAATCTCTGCCTTCTCCCCACATCTGAAAATGCTAATCCTCTTCTCATGTTCTATCCTGGTTAATCTTACCCAACTAAATGTTGGGAGTTACCTGGATTCCTACAGTTCCTTTCTTATTCTCTCCACATTTGGTCATTAACTCCTCTCTCCTGATTTCTCTCTCCTCTCTCACCTCTGCCCCTCTTTTTTTGCAATTATCTTCTTGTCAGTCTAATACCTGGGTTGAGCCCTCACATTACCTAAGAATGTCTTTCAGAAAGAAAATCTGTTCAGATCCTTCCTTTATTAAAAATCCTTCAATGGCTCTCCAAAACCAGAAGGATAAAGTCCAAGCTCATTTGCGGCCCTTCCTGTCTTAATTCTACCAATTTTCCAGTCATCTCTCAATAGTCTCTTCTCCCACCTTTTATTCTAACCATATGAAGATACTACCATGTCTTCAAATGTATCAGATTGTTTCATACTGCCATGTCTTTATAGTAGCTGCTTCATATTAGAGTATTCCCACTCCCAACCCCTTTATCATTTCATACCCAGGCTCAATCCTATCATGTACTTTGTTCAAGGGTCATCTCTACAGCTTACCCTCAGTCACTGGGACTGAGTTGATCATTCTCTCATTTGTGCCACTGTACACTGTGCTCATGATTGATCTTGAATGAACTCTGCAAACTTCTGCCTTTGAAAATGACACAGTGGTGGCTAAAATGGTATTTCGAGTTGTATCTTAGTTATAATTCTCATAGTGATATTACCTACTCTGGGTGACAGTCCTTTCATAGCCCTCAAGACCAGATTAAGAGCCTCTTCTCTGCCTTAGGATGCTATTGTTCCTGTACTGCATTACAGTTCTCTGGGTCTTATCTCTCTCCTTGCATTCATCTGAGAACTCTCTGAGGATCGGTTTCCAGATCAATTAATTCTTTTCTTTTCAACATTGAGTACAGTGCTTTGTACACTGGAGGCAGTCAATATTTCTATGATGAATGAAGGTTGGTATTGAATAAGTTATTCGAGACTGAAAATAGAATAATTATTTTAGTTTTGCCTTCACTCTTTGAATCTCCTAGATGTCTGAACTTCTATGCAGCAAACATCATATTTAATCTGGAATTAGTACCACAAAGCCTGCTTCCTGCACTGACCAAGGATGAGGTTAAGTTATGAGCTAGAGTTGGGACATTATTTCAGATTTGCCTGACTTCCCCCTGGCTTGCCAGGGACAGTTTACCATCTAAACCCGTAGTAAAGTGTTGGGCACTGGGTCAACAAATAAGGTCAGCCATCTATATATTGCTTTGTGAACTGAGTGCTCTTAGAGGATATGATATAATAATAATGGCTAACATTTATTGTTTATTTTGTTCCAGGCTGAGTAATAAATGCTTTACATGCATCATCCCATTTAATTTTTATCCTATAGATGGGAGCTGGTATTGCCCTCATTTTATCAATGAATTTACTGAGGCTTTGGCATTTGCTTACTCATAAAGTCGCACATAACTGATATGGAGTAAAACTGGGATTCAAACAAAGTCCTGCTTGACTCATTTTATGTGAAACACACACACACACCCCAAAGAATGTTGAATCGTTTTTTTTTTTTTGATGGTCTTAGTTATAGCAAAGCTCTAAATTATAGCTTCTTGCCTTCTGTCTTCTTGATGATCTAGGAAATGCAAGTTGTTACAAACCAGGAGTAGACTGTATCAGTCCAAAATCTATCCTAAGTAGTTATGGCTGGGGAGCTGATTCCTAATGGCTAAAGCTCTGTTAGAAAGCTATTATCAATCAGTTTGAGTGTTTGCTATGTATAAACACTATACTAGCAACTCACATTTCTGATAACCCTGTCTTTGAGTGTATGAACTATCAGGGATACAAACAACGAAAACATGGAAATTTTCTTATTCATGGCATGTTCCAAATATCACCATGTACACAAATGGTAGACTTTTTGGCGTCTATTTCTTTTCTCTTGGATAAGAAAGTGGGCAAGCTAGCTTTACACACTCCCTTAACTATAGGAAGGGCTGATATTCAGCAATAGGTTTTTAACAGCTGGTCATAGGCCAATACTAGATCAGCTTAGGACTGGCTGCTAGTCTTGGATCAATTTAGAGGTTGAAGACTCTCCCATTCATAGACCTTGTGAAGAGCTGACAGAAGCTCTTCTCAAGTGACGTAGTGCACTTTCCAGCTAGCATCACGTGGACTTCAAGAAAGCTGCCTTTCCCCATAATACAGTTTGTAGATTCACAATGCCTGTGTTGGATAACTGTACCATCCAAAGAGATTTAAAATGCCATAAAAACGTGTGTTTAAATGGCCCTGAGTCTCATTTTTGTGTAAGTTTTCAGTCAAACATTGAGCCCATTCATCTTTCATATACTTAAATTTGATATCTGGTATATGCTGTTTACATCTAAACACTTGTTTTAAAAAGTTTTATATGTTGAAGAATAGCACCCTAAATTATTAAAAAAAAGTTGATAAAAAACACAAGAAGGACAAATATGTTATATGTATAGGGTTTAGCTTTGGAAGAATATGTTGCAAATGATGCAATTTATCTTTCACTCCACTGATGCTTTTACATTCATAGTAAGAGGCAGGGAAATGTAAGAGTTAAAAACTTGGGCTCTGGAGCAAGACCTGAGGGATTCAGGGTTTTGCTTTGTCACTTATTAACCATTTGACTTTGGTCATACTTTTAATCTCTCTTCATCTTAGTTTCCTCATTTGTAAGAAGTAAATTATAGAATTTACCTCTTTGGATCACAGAATTAAACGAACAAATTCATATAAAGAGATTAGAATGATATCTGGTCTACAGTAAGCTCACAATAAGTGTTACTTGTAATCCTCCTGCTATTGCCTTGCATATCTAGAGATCACAAATACATGTTTTACATCTAAAACCCAGTTCATTCATTTATTCATTAGCCATTTAATCACTTATTCAATGTTTAACAAATTCATTTATTCCCTAAAGATTTATTGATTACCTATTAAATAGCAAGCACCCTGCTTGGTGATATGAGAGAGAACATAATGAATCAGGTATTGATCCTATATTCTTAACAAACAAACAAATACTGGAGAGAGATGAAAAGCATATACAGATAATTATTGTACAAACAGAGATGCTCAGTGAAGTAAGAGCTTCAAATGAGGTCATACAAGAATTCTGAATATATAGACATTTTTCAGACTTCTAGGGCTATGCTCATAATTACAGATAAGGTTTGCATATTATGTCTTTGTTGACAAATTAATCAAATTGCGCTAGTATTTCGTAGCACTTCTACATCCAGGAAGCCAGTGGCAAAGGGAGATGATTAGAGTCCATTCTGAAGACATCATGCTTAGAAGCCCTTTCAGCAGTGCATTATTTCCAAATGATTGTGTTAAGGTTGCCAGAGCACCACAAACACTTAAGTAAGTGACATTTGTTCTTAATTTGTCACACTCATTAATGTTTCAGTTTCAAAAGTCAGAATGTGTTTTAGAAATTTAAACAGCAAAAAGTTAATGTGTTATTAAGCTTTAAATTTTTCTTTACTTTGGTCTTTTTAATTCATTTATTCTTTCAGGTTCTTGAATATGTAAATCATTTAAAATATTAATAGTATACCAAGGAAGTATCAATATTTATATTAAATTGGAATTCACACTGCTCTGTAATATTTTTAATGGTTTATATTATTCATAATTACACTAAATAAATCATCCTCATGGAAGAAACTTAAGCAAGTTTATTATACTATGGCTATTGCATGGCAAGCAGTGTTTTTCAGAGTGGGGGTATTAAGAAATATTAAGTAATATTAAGCTGGAATAATAAGTGATGTGTTGTTTTTAAAGTGCATAGAGAGCAAATGCTTTTCAAGTGATTATTTTCTATTAACAACTAATATATTTTATTTAACATCAGAAGTACTTTAATTGTGGTAATTCCAAGTTCATAAATCATGAAACTTCTTATATTTTTAAGCAGTAGAAGTATTATACATCCCATCCTTCTGCAAAATGGAAGTGATCATGTCTGTAATGAATTACACAATATTCGCATTTTTCAGAAACAGCTTAATATCACAGGATGATAACATAAATATATGTATGTCAGCTTACTATAAAAATATTAACTATAAAAGATAAGGATGATTCAGATAACTTTGTGGAACTGAAAAGACAGTATATACTGCCTAATCTTTGAACATTTTGAGAAATACTCCACTTCAAAATTAGGACTATTTTATGGTTATGAAAATGTGTTGTTTATTCAGCTCCTAAAAAACACTAAGAGTAATTGTAAGAGAAAACATCAGCTTAGGTTTCACTCCCTTCACCTAATCCTCATGTTTGTTCTTCCTTTTTCATTTCTAGACCTTAGGAACCAAGATATATTAGAAATATAGTATTTATTTTAGCAAAGCCTTAAGCTGCATTTCAAATACAGTTTTGAGTAAAAACATCTATATGGATAAAATACTCTGTCCATGATCATTTACTTACTCTTTCATTTTACATATGGCATGTGAAATTCTCACTATTCCAAGATGAATGTCTAAAGAAAACCAACCAAGAGTAAATTCAGCCAAAATCAACCTATGCTTCAGGCTAATGTAACACATTTTTAAAAACAAAACAAAACAAAAAAAACAAAAGCCCACCAAACCATCTTCAGTCAGAAGACATTTTTCAGTGGGTCCTATTATTTAGGTAATCTTTCCCTTTTCTCAGCTCTACGATATCTTTCTAAACACATGAAGACTTCAACAGGGATTCAAAAATTCTCCAACACCCATACCATTTAGGGGCCAAGTCTCCTCTGCGTAAGGGATGTGTCACATCAGGCTGAGTTCTCAAATGAACATACGCCGTTCTCAGGTGTTATCTCTGCTGATGGTCAGGAGCCAAGGGGCCCCCGGGAGCGTGTTGGCAATACCGTGTTACTTACGGTTGAGAGGCAGGCTCGCGTTGGTTGTGCCGAGCTTGTTGGCAGCCACACAAGTATAGTTGCCGAAATGCTCTTGGGTCACATTGGTAACAGTGAGAATGGACCTTGTGCTGAAGTTTTGAATAATGATTCCTTGTTGGCCATTGAAGAGCCTAGAAGACAAAATAAACTCTAGGTAAACAGGCATCGTGAATACCATCTTTAGTTTCAGCTTCATCGGGGTTGTCATGGCAACCCACAGACAGTTTTGTCCACACTCACGTTAGCATATAATGTGATAATATAATGCAATTATATTTTCCTTACGTTAGTAGATGTCGGGGAGGAGAAGCTGTTTGACAGCTGTAGATTGTTACTATGGGATGATTTGTGCTCTACAACAAGCTAAATTCAGATTGCCACATGTCCTGTTCATACACTGATTTGTATTTTAGAAATACAATATTTGTATTTTAGAAAACCAAGTACACTACAGCAATGGCATCTCATCTGCTAAGTTGAGAAAGAGTAAAGCAAATTAAATATAATGTATCAAAAACACACAAACTGATGGTTTCTGAAAAGTTGGCTAGGATATGTCTAAGGCCATTTCAGGTGATATTATTGAATAACCCCCATGAAAGTTAACCCCACAACTGTGATAAGATGGTTCTGAGTCTGGGATCAACACCACTTCGCAGCAGCTACTTAAGGCCCAGACAGGTGACTTGCTGTTAAACCCAGAAAAAACGCAGCGGCCTAGCATTGAGAAGAGCATTTCAAGTGGTCGCATCTTAGCCACATATTAGGAATGCAGCTGGGAAAGTTCTCTAACCTTTCTGGGCCTCAATATAAAATTCAATTCTCCCTGATTCCACCCTGACTACCCAACAATCTCTCTCCGGGCTTACCAGCAGAGGTCTCACTCTCCAATAGACTGGCAGAGTGTCTCTGTTCTCAGGGCTTGCCATGCCCACTCCTGCTTCACTCTTTTCCAGATCTGCATCCAATGGTCATATGCTCCTTGTATCTCTTGCTAGCTGGATCCTTCCCTCCTCACTAAGGTTTGATCTGTGTCCTATCTCGCGCACTCTAATGCTCCTTAAATGACTCTTCCTTCTCTCTCTCTCTGCATGTTTCTCTCTAAATTGTTGTGGGATTTCTAAAACCAAAGTCACATTCTTGCATTGTTCTCTGTAGCCGTTTCTGGGCACACGGGTCTTTTCAACCCAAATAAATTGAATTGCTTTAAATTCCTCAAAAGGCAAGGCCATATGGACACACTTTATTTTATATTTGAGTCCTGCATAGCACTCAATAGTACAAAAAAATAGTTTGGGGTGCCTGGGTGGCTCAGTCAGTTAAGGATCTGCCTTTGGCTCAGTTCATGATCCCGGGGTCCTGGGACTGAGCCCGTCGGGCTCTCTATTCAGTGGGGAGTCTGCTTCTCCCTCTCTCTCTGCCCCTCCCCTGCTGTGCTCTCTCTCTTGCTCTCTCTCTCTCATACACATAAAATCTTAAAAAAAAAAAAAAGCAAATAGTTCTGAGATCAACAGAGTTGGGGTGACATCCCCACAACACAGGGATTGGTAAGCCCTCTCAAGAAATTCTCTTTCTAAATACAAATTCTGAAATAATGAGGATGCCAACCAGATGATAACGTCTCACTAACTAACCCCAAAGTTTACGATGAAAAGATGTGCTGATCACAATATGGGCTATATAAGCTCATAGCCCAAATGGTGTGGCATTTTTTCTTTCTTAATATGTTCAAGTTTTAGTACTAAATATTTCTTTAATCATGAAGATGCTAATAAGTGGCATTCCCCTGAGAGTTTAGGTTGAACTCCTTTGCATTCAGATGCATGTGACTTGCATCTGAATTTAGATAAAATATACTGTAGTTACATGCAGATTAAGATAAGCAGCCATGCTTGATTACCCTGGGAATTACTTATATTTCATGTAATAGCTGAATTTGACTTACCCAAAACTCAAACTTTAATCAGATTAATAAAACTTTGAGTTAAATAACATTGAAAAACTTTAACTTGAGCAATAAACCTAATGATCTGAAACTCTGACACAAGAAAATAGGGCATAAAATATCAAGGATATGGCAGTTTTTACTCCCCTGTCTCATATTGCAGATCTATCAACATTTATGCCAAAATACCATCCTGATTATTGCATATTTTCCTACATCACATTAATAACTTAATTTTTAACCAATTAGTATACACTATGCATAAAAATCCACAGCTTCATTGTTCAGAGGTCTTTGGCATTATGGCTCAAATCTATCTGCCCATGTCTACACTTTGGACACATTCTCCAGAGGGCTCAGCAACATCCTGGACTACTAAATCCCTATTGTGCCCCACCTACCAAAACTGAGATTCATTTTGGTCCTAAAGAACGAAGAAGAAATTAGTCAGGGTCTTCATTTGGCTAGACTCTGGGGAGAAAATCTCAAGAGAGAAGAGTCAGTAACTTGACAGCATTATTTGCTTATGTTCCTTCAGGCTGTCTTTCTAGTTGGCTTCTAATTCTCTGCCCTTCAATGTGTCTAAAGGCAAAGCTCCATGTGTTGCTAAGTCATGCAGCATATCCACACTCTGTATGTGTAGACCCATTCTTGGCCTCTGGCCAGCGCTGCTGTGTGCATCCTTACCAGAGGGGCACGTCCGTGGGACAGCAGAGGTAAATATTCCTGCTGCTCCCCCTAGCCTGGCAAGTGATGATGGCCAATAAAAAAGAAAAGTTATCTTCCTTGGGGGGATGTACTTCCCTTTAAAGGAAGCTACCTTTCTGAGATTACTGGAGAAGTCCTAAACTTACTTTCTTCTAGAGTTGGGAGTTTTCAAAATGCTGGCTCCTCAAATACCCTGTAAGAACCTATCTTTACCCAGTAGATGGCTGAGACAGACTTTCCAAAGCTGACCTTAAGGGAGAATGACTTCTGAGATGGTATATATCTCTGGAGGTGTACTTCTGTGATTTTCCTGCAGGAATCCTGAGGGTACATGGGGCGAGGGGCTTTCTCAGCTATTCAGATCAATTCTGAAAATTGTCATTGCTACAAAGATGAGTCCTATGCTTAGGTGATTAGGGACTTGGCTGGGCAACACACGTCTTTGAAGATCTTTGGAGGCCCTTCAGAAGGTCGAAGCTGAAGAGAAGGATCAATCAGACAAACAGGTGTTTGCAACTGAGTTTATCTTAGTCACAATGGGGACCCTGTTAAGATGAATACTTCTACCTTTAGTTACTGGATATAGAAATTTGAACCACATTTATAAGTCCCATCATGTCTGTCCCTAATGTAATTTCAATCTTTGACTAAAAACAAATTAAAAAAAAGAGCTCTTTAATTGATGATATTGTTTTTTCTTTATGAAAGAGTTTTATTCGAAAATTGCTGGCTATAGTTATATTTTCTGTAAAGAGAATCATTTTTTATCAATAAAAACATATATTTGACAAATTAAATTGTTATTCTGTGTTAAAGAAAGCTCTTGATAGCTTTCAAACATGCACATATCAGCCTATTAACAGAAGGACCCTGGCCCCACTGAATTTTTCTTTTTTTTTTTAAGATTTTATTTGTTTGACAGAGAGAAAGAGCATAAGCGGGCAGAATGGCAGGGAGAGGGAGAGGGAGAAGCGGGCTTCCCGTCCAGCAGGGAGCCCAATGTGGAATTCGATCCCAGGACCCTGAGATCATGACCTGAGCCGAATGCAGACGCTTAACCAACTGAGCCACCCAGGCGCCCAGAATTTTTCATATCCGTCCCAGACTTGTTTGAAACCAGACTTCCTTAAATCAGTGATGTGAAATCTTAAGTGACAACTCAAGCAATAGTTCACAATACACCTTGCAATAAAACCAGAGAACTAAATCCAGAATATTACCTTATTTGGAGTTCTCTCCTTTCCCTAAATACTTAAGTCTTTCAAGTTCTAAGAGAATCATTCTTGTATTGACTTAAATTACAGAATAAGAGATATTTTTTTATAGTCCCTCCCCCCAAAAGAGAGAAAACAATTCTGTTGAATTAGTGGTTAAATACAGTATTCCTTCCCTCAGAAGTAGACCAGCAGCATTTGGTACTTGTTTAGAAATTCCTGAGCATTTTTATTTTTTGCATTTTTACCTTTCTGTGGACCCTCTGGCTATAAGATCCTTCCATTACTGTGGACCTTGCTGGTCTCTACCCTCTACCACCTATGGTGGTTTGTTCCATACCACTCAGATCAGAATGTTTGTGTCCTCCCCAAATTCATATTTCAAAAACCTAAGCCCCAAAGGTGATGGTATTGGTGGGTGGGGCCTTTGGAAGGTGCTTAAAAATCATGACTGTGAAAGCATGACGAATGGGATTAGTGCCTTATAAGAGGCTCCAGAGAGCTCCCACAGCCTCTTCTGTCATGTAAAGATACAGTAAGATGTCTGTGACCCAGAAGAGGACCCTCCCCAGACCATGCTTGCTCCCTGATCTTGGACTTCTAGCCTCCAGAACTATGAGATAACTTTCTGTTGTTTATAAGCTACCTAATCCGCGGTATTTTGTTATAGCAGCCTAGATGGACAAAGACACATACTGAGGACAATTGCCCTCACTCTTCTTCCTTCTGCCTGTCATTAATGCATCATAAATCTGTGAATTGCAGGCTATCTGCCCTGCCAGTAGATGATGCAGGCAACTCATAAATAACACAGCCTGACCAACTAACTAGTTCTGAATTAGAATAGGCTCTTATATTTTCAAGTGTCATTCAGAAAGAAGTACCACATAGGAAGCATGCTAATAACTAAGGATACTTATATATTGGACTCACGAAATGTTCATGAAATTTACAATCATAGCCTCTCTCGGACAGTAACTAGGATGAACAGAAGAGTCCACTGCAACATCCAACAGCAAAACTGACCACAAAGCCATTGGCACTGATTGTTAAGATTGCAAAAATAAACAGCTATACCAGACCTCATTCATTTTATTTATAAATCGAGCCTCATGACACATTTTGGGACTACTGTTTACTATCTGCCTTTCCAGGTCAGGAATAACAATAAATATTCTGGAGAAACAAGCTTTCAAGGGCAAATAGTCACTGAAATACTTCATTGCTAATATAGGAAACATACATAAGCGTATCAGACAACAACATTTAAAATGTTAATTTGAAATAGGAGTGGGAGAGGTGTTCTCAAATGATAATAGATGTTTTATCAGACTAGAATTAAAGGAAATATGCTAATAATATATCATGTTATATAAATGGATAAGATTATTATGTTCTTATTAACTGATCTTTGGGTGGTAGCACAGCAGAGATGGAAGATAATAGGGGAAAGAAGGTAGTTTGTGAATCATAAGAATTATATAAGAAAAGGAATGTTACTTCCAACAATGGATTGCAGGTTTCTCAATTCCAAGAGGTGGTATGAGCTAAGGATACAACTCAAAAAGAAAAGCTTCAGAAAAAGTCATGGTTGATGGTAAAAACATCACAAGTGATATGGTATTAATGGAAATGAAGTTTTATTTGGTCATCAAATGATGATTAAATACCTCCCATGCTGAAGGCACTAATTTAAGAACCAAAGGTGGGGGGAAAAGACAAATAGGACACATTTCTATCTAAGGACCTTGACTATACTTAAAAATGTGAAGATGACACTGAGGTGGCATATAGGTCCTTGTACAACACATCTCAATGCCTCTCTCAATGACAGTATTCTAGCTTACATATATTTTGGCTCTGAATCATGGCTGTATCTCTAGTCTTTGTAATGTGAGCAGGAGTGTTTTATGTATGTGCAAAATGTTAGCTGTTCTCAACATACTTATGACTGAAGTAATCTAACATTAAAGAATTTCAATGTTGTACAAAAAAGTTTGATGTGCAGTTTGTGGGAAACTGACATTCAGAAAACATTTAAGCGTTTTCAAATGTATGTCAACTAATCTTCATAGCAACCCTCGGAGGTAAACATTACTAGTCCCATTTTACAGATGAGAATAAAAAAGAAGTTTAGAAAAATTAAGTTAATTTATCTTCTATCATCTGGTAAGTAGTAGAACTGACATTCAAATCCAGAACTTCTGACTCAGGGTATTGTCCCAAGTAGCAACTGGTATTTAAATCATTAAGTAGAAACCAGGATACTGTATTTAAGTTTGGAAAGACATGGCAGAAGTCATGAGTGGTTTAAGAAAATTAAGTCAAGCCAGGGAATAGAACCAGTGGAGCTAAATAACCAAGTAATATGTGGTCTATGCACCAGGAAAGCCTGATCCAACCTGTGGGGTGAATCTAATGGGATAGAAAGTAAAAAAATAGTAGGGTTC
Organism: Leptonychotes weddellii; assembly: GCF_054177405.1. Classification (NCBI taxonomy): domain Eukaryota; kingdom Metazoa; phylum Chordata; class Mammalia; order Carnivora; family Phocidae; genus Leptonychotes; species Leptonychotes weddellii. The sequence goes on from NC_138372.1 coordinate 53,986,665, forward strand.
ACTTCAGCCAGCTATTTGCAGATTCCCTGGACCAGAGGCCTCTTTACTATCCATGTGAGGCTTACCCATGCCCATCAGTCTCTTCCAGCAGCTGTCTTTTGCTCCCAGTGGAGTCACTCTTTCAGGCTACTCACAGTCTCAAGATGAGAGGCAGAAAATGGTCTCTTGCCCTGTTTCCTCCTCAAACTACATGCCAGACAACACATACCTTCAGCATTGATTATTGTTTGTTTTTCTTCCCCTAGGTTCACTAAATATTCGGGTTGTAGTAAATCTCTCTCCAAAATGTATCTGTGGAATATAGTCAAGGATGGCAGAAAAAAACATAACCTAGACGAGTGGCAAGAAGGCAATAATTTTAAATAAGTTCAAAATTGTCTCTAAAGTTCAAGTCCTAGTGATGCTATGGAGTTAGTCCTTTCTGAGTTGGTCAAATCATCAGCACGTCAAAAACTTCTCTTTACCACACCATTTCAGGTACAAGCTTTCATAAATTTGCATGACTTTTGATTACTGTCCATATTCCCCATTAGCATGCAACTCCATCAGGGCAAGCTTCCTAGTTTTTGCTATTCATTATATTCTAAGCGTGGAGCATAATGTTGGGTATTTAATAGGTGTACGGTAAGTAGTTATTGAATGCCTGACTGAATGAATTATGTTTTCACATTTTTGTATTGCTTAGTTTTTTCATCTGGGAAATGGAAAAACTGAAGCCAATCTCAAAGTGTTGACATAAGAATGGTTTTTAAATATATAAAATGTAGTATCTATACACACACACATAAATGCAGTAGGCACTAGAAATATGATAGGTGTTATTATTGTTCAATGATAGGGTCTGTTTCTTGACAGAACAAATACATTTCCTCTCAGATGGCAGCCAAATATTAAATATTGAAAATACAGGAAATTATTTTTAAAGGAAAGATCTGCGAGAGTGACTGAAAAGATCATAGCATCATGATTTCAAGATGTGCCAAACTCAGTCTCAATTACATGTGTATTATCAATTTCATCTAGGTTTTCCACAGATGTGCAGGGTAAATAAAAAAAAATAAAAGTAAAAAGAAGGAGGAGGAAGAACTGCTAGATACCAGAGAGAAATGAAAACTGATGTGAACATGCTGCTATAGCAACATAGTGGTTTACTGTGTTGCTTGGTACTTAAGGCTTGAATACAACATGATATCATTTATTCCTGGGAACAGACTGAAGAATATCATGCATCAATGTCTCAGCCCCAAGGGGTATCTATCTTTAGTTGCACATTTGAATAAATTAATGTATTATAATATATTAGGACATTTTAATGATTTTAGACTTTACTAGGCTATTTAAAATATATGTCTTGTTTACTTTATCAATTTTAATGAAATTAATAATTTTAGATTAGAGACCTTTGGGCTGCCTTACTTGTGACAATTTGATTCACACAGGGAGGATATTGCCTTTAACTTTACATCAAGTAAACAAAGGCTATAGTGCAGGTGTCAATCCTCCTCTGACTGCGGTGAGTCTTGTATCCCTGACAACCTGGCCTATGACTAGATTTTTCCCCTCTGCTTGAACTGCTTTTCTAATATCAATGTGCCCATTTTAATGTCAAATTTCCTCCCATAATATACCAACACAACCATTTTGCAGAGATCATATTCACCAAAAAGAAATCCTGGAGAGTCAGAACTGAGCAACAGAAACCAGCTTCTGTTTTGCAATTAGGTGTTGGGTTTACCGTGTCCTGCAATCTAAGGCTACAGATGAATTTTGTACTAATATTTTCTTCTCAATTTGAAAATGTATTAAAATGAGAATGGTTCTCCTTCATCATGGTTAAAAGGCCACAACTCATTCTTGCAACAGAATGTATTTCAAACACCATGTTAGATGCTGGGAACACAATGGCGAACAGGACAAAGCCCTCACTCTCAGGTAGATTATAGATTAGGAGGAGAGAGACCAGTAAACATGTTGAGTATCATTTAAAAAGTGCTTTTATAGAGGTAAGCACATGGGAGTACATCTGGAGAGACTCCTTTCCAAGCAGAAATGGGTCTGGGTAGTTTACTGAGAGAAGGTGGTATCTGAATTGAGACTAAAGGACTAATGGAAGGCAGCCAGCCAAAGGTAGCCAGGATGGGTGTGTGTGTGTGGAAGGGGTTTATAAGCAAAATGGCCAACATATGAAAAGCCCTTAAAGATAGAGACCATGTCACAGTTTGTGAACTAAGATATTTTAGGCAGTTATAACCCTATTGTGGGATGGTAGAAAGGCAAGATAGCCAGAGAGGTAAACAGGGGCAGGAACATGAAGGCTTCCCATGCCATACTGTGATGTTAGGACTTTCATCTAGGGACATTCAAGAATCCTTGAAGGGATTTAAGTAGAAAGTGATGAGATCAGATATTTATTTTGGAAATATTGCTATGAATTTTAAGAATACAACTGAAATCCAGCTGTCTATTGGTGGACTGTGTATGCAGTATCAACACCTTAATTTCAGTATGTTCTAAACCAAACTCAGTACAATCTCCCCCAAATCTCTTTTCCTATGTTCCCAGCTTCAGTTAATGACTTCACCATTCACCTTATTACTGAGCTGGAAAACTTAAAATTATCTTCAAATAGTCCTTTCCTTGTATCTAATCAATCACTGAAATACATAAATACTAACTTTTCCCTCTCTTGCTTTTTTAAAAAAGACTTATTTATTTATTTGAGAGAGAGAGAGAGAGTTGCACGGTGGGAGGGGCAGAGGGAGAGAGAGAATCTGAAGTAGACTGAGCATTGAGTGCTCAGAGCCTGACACACAGCTGGATCTCACGATCCTGAGAACAGGACCTGAGCTGAAACCAAGAGTCGGATGCTTAACCAATTGCATCATCCAGGGGCCCCTCCTCTCTTGCTTTTTAATTGCACAACTAATACCCTAGTTTAAACCATATTTTGTATCTTTCCCATCCCAACTGCTCTGAGAAACATTTTATGAAAACAGGGATGCATACTTTTACTATCCTTGAAAAGTCCTTCAGTGGCTTCCCAAAACCTATAGAATCAAGTCTAAATGTATTATCATGATATTTAAAATGCTCCAAGTCTTGCCCTAACATGCATTTCTAACCCTACCTCCTATTACACCTGATTTCACATCCTGTACCTCAAGGCATAAAAAAGAACCCTCTCCACACAATGCTTACATTACATTGACCATGTTCTTTTCTTGCTTATGATTATTCTTGACTTCTTGCAATGTTTGGAAATACTGTTCATTGGTATGAAGCATAAAAGCTACCTTTTCCTTGAAGTATTTGTTAATGCTCTGATTTGAGTTGAATGGACCCTGTTGTGTACTTTCAAGGACTTAATTTAGGGCTCCCTTATGATCTTCTTACTTGGCCCTTATTTCATTTTGGTGATTTTTATGACAAACTATAAGCTCTAAATCAGGGAACGCAAACTGGACTAGCCCGCTTTCAATTTTGATTGGCCCAAAGTTTTAAATATAATATTTTGTATGTATGTCTTACATGGACATGTGTTTTCCATTTCCCAGTAGTTGAAATGTTCTTGCTTATTTCATATATTTACCTTTACCTCTTCCCTAGCCTGGGATGATAAAGACCTCATAGGGGTAACAAAACTGTACAGACAAGACTTAGGTTATTAAAAAAAAAAAAAAAAAAGAGGGGCGCCTGGGTGGCTCAGTCATTAAGTGTCTGACTTTGGCTCAGGTCATGATCCCAGGGTTCTGGGATCGAGCGCCGCATCGGGCTCCCTACTTGCTGGGAAGCCTGTTTCTCCCTCTCCCACTCCCCCTGCTTGTGTTCCTGCTCTCCCTCTCTCTCTCTCTCTCTGTGTCAAATAAATAAATAAAATCTTTAAAAAAAAAAAAGAAAAGAAAAGTGAAATATCATCAAAAAAGAAGTTTCTTCAATGCACGAACTTAATTTGTTCTCAGTCTTTTCCAGTTATGTCACAGTTAAATGCCCAATGCATATTTGTTGAATGAATACATAAAATCTCAGGTCAGGAAGGAAGATTATTTTTAACATGGGATGGTAATGGGTTATTTCCAGTACCCTTCTAAGTCAAAATATGTAACTGCTTAATCTCTTAAGATAAGAGAGAGAGAAAAAAATGGGTAGAGAAAGAGAAAGAGAGAGAGAGAGAAAGAGAGGGAGGGAGAATGAATTAACTTATTTCTAGTCTCTTCTGAATAATCAAAGTTGTATAAAATCTAGAAGAGGGATATCTTGACACAAGACTCAGGAAATTATGGGTTGGTTTTGTTTTTGTTTTTAAAAATCACTTTGTTGAGGAATAATATATACAACTCAATGAGTTGGGGTTAGTATACACCTGTGAAACCATCACTACCAAGCCCATAAATATATCCATCACCTACCAAGGTTGCCTTGGAATTAGATTTTATTTCCCATTCTGTACTTCCCTTCAACAAGTCATTTTACCTTTATGAGATAGAGTTTTTTCCCTTAGGTATAATCTAGTTAGAATTGTATGGGGCACCTGGGTGGCTCAGTCAGTTAAGCATCTGACTCTTGATTTCATCTCAGGTCATGATCTCAGGGTGATGAGATCGAGCCCCGCAGGGGGCTGCTTAAGATTCTCTCTCTCTTCCTCTCCCTCTGCCCCTCTACCCCTACTCATGCATGTGCTCTCTCTTTCCCTCTCTTGCTCTACAATAAAATTAAATTTAAAAAATCTAGTTAGAATTGTGTGAGGAATGGGTAAGATAGTATACAGTGAGTTATATGTGTTATAAAATTACGAAGTCGGTAGGTAGGGTAAAATTTCCCTGTCATTAAAACTGCCCTTGAAAATTCCTTATTTTAAACTAACATACTTTACAAGAGTCTCCAAAATGGAGGGCAGGTACTCCAAATTGGGTATAAAGTGATCTGTTGGAAAATAATAGAATGAAAAGAAAATAATAGAATGCCCATTTATGTTATAATTGTATCTCATCTTTTAAATTTTATCTGTTATAGGTCATTTAATGTCTGCAAAATATTAGTTCAAAAGTGCATATACACAGTTTACAAATAAGTATTCATATACTGATAGTTTTTCCTAAGTTTTAAATTTTACTCATAGGGATATATATTTCAAAAATGTTGTGGATCACTGCTTTACATCACTGCTCTACCTACCAAGTAGGTACCATTACAAGATGGCAGTGCCATCTTCACAAAATGTTACAAAGTCCATGTTTTTGTAATACTTAAACATTAGTCCATTAAAATTTATTTTATGTTTTTGGTCTTAATCCTAAATAAATATACTCTTTTCAAGCCATAGATTAACTTAATTTCATGTCATCAAAGATATTACTTGCTTAGTAGTACTTTGCCTATTCTGAAAATGCCCTTCACTGGATATAAGGAGTCTCTTTCTATTATCAAGAAAAAAAAAGTTTAAATTTTTGGTTTTTTATATAATTGAACTCTAAACTCTGATTTTCCCAAAAATAAAATGCATATGGAATAAAATTAAGTCTGTGAGCACTGTCCCTATCAGGTATGCTAAAAGAGCCTGTAGTGTTAAAAAAATAACCATTTTACACCAAAGGATAATATTTTAATAACAAGTATATAACTTTAGTCATTCTCATGATGCTTATCGAAACAGTGTAATAAACTAAAGGTCAAATGGCTAATATTTCTAATGTAAAAAAATAGTTTTTTTTTTTATTGTCATCCATTATGGAAGCCTATCTTTGAAGATAGTATCTGATGATTCCTTTTTTTTTTTTTTTAAGATTTTTATCTATTTTTTTGAGACAGAGAGAGACAGAGACAGAGACAGAGACAGCACAAGCAGGGGGAGAGGCTGGGGAGAAGGAGAAGCAGACTCCCGCTGAGCAGGGAGCCCAATGTGGGGCTCGATCCCAGGAGCCCAGGATCATGACAGGAGCCGAAGGCAGACGCCCAAACGACTAAGCCACCCAGGCGCCCCAATAGTATCTGATAACTCTTAACTCTTGATATTCATGTCCCCATTTTCCCCTTCCACACTGAAGAGGGTCACCCTGTGTAACCAATAAGATATTAGAGAAATGACAGAGCATAACTTCTGGGACTAGGTCATAAACAGTTTCTATCTTGCTCTCTCTTGGATTACTAGTTCTGGGAAAAGTCAATCACCACGTCAAGAAGACAGTCAAGCAGCCCTATGAAGAGGCAATTAACTGAGGCTTTCTGACTATAACAAGAACTAACTTACCAGGAATCTGAGTGAGCTACCTTGGAAGCAGATCCTCCAGCCCTAGTCAAGCCTTTAGATGACCAGCACCAGATGACACCTGACTGCGATCTGATGAGAGACCCTGAGCCATAACTATCCAGCTGAGCTGCTCCCATCCTGACCCACAGAAACTGTGACAGCAAATGCTTACTGGTTTCAGCTGCTAAGTCTTGGGTTAATTTCTTATTTAGCAGTAGATAACTAAGAATGGCAGTGTATACAAGAGAAAGAATGTGGACTGAAAGGTTAACAATAAAATGTGTCTTGATGGCATCTTTGAAGTTGAGAGCTCTTGGACAGGTTAAGTCTCTTGTGCCTCAGTTCTGTCATCAGTAAATTGAGGACAATAAATTGTGTTTCACAGAACTCTGAACAATAAGTGAGATAAAAGAATTTAAAGAACCTTGAAAATGATTTGTCCTCAGTAAGCATTTGTTTCTTTCTGTTCTTTTAAATTGTGCTTTATTTTGCATGTTTTTTTTTAAAAGGTTTTTAGATTATTCTCAGTACACAGATATGGATTTTATAAGATGTGGAAGAGCTATAGGCAAAGATGAGACTAAGGATGTTCAGGTACTGCCTTTTTTATTTATTTATGTTATTTGTTCATATTTATTTGAATGAAGATCCGGCTTTGAAGATCTTAATTTAAAAGAGATGAGGTGGTTTTTTTTGTTTGTTTAATTTTATTATGTTATGTTAGTCACCATACAATACATCATTAGTTTTTGATGTGGTGATCCACGATCCATTGTTTTCTTATAACACCCAGTGCTCTGAGTTTTTATAAACATTCTCTTTTTTTTTTTAAAGATTTTTATTTATTTATTGAGAGAGAGAGAGCGAGCATGAGAGGAGGAGGGTCAGAGGGAGAAGCAGACTCCCTGCTGAGCAGGGAGCCCGACGCGGGACTCGATCCCGGGACTCCAGGATCATGACCTGAGCCGAAGGCAGTCACTTAACCAACTGAGCCACCCAGGTGCCCCTATAAACATTCTCTTAAGTAGAAGTGAAGAGAGTAAGTTATTTCTGAATATTTTTGCAAGCTTGAAGTAGAAAAATAAAACTTTTCCAGATCTTGTAAAAACTCTGCCAAACTTTGACCTGTCAAAGGTGTCTCTGACAGCTTCATGTTTCTGTTAGTGACCTTGAGGTCAAGAAAACAGCTTGGAAACGTGCTCTGTTTCTTCTCTGTGTGTCTACCTTGATTCCATTATTTCTGTGTCTTTGACTAAGTAAATTCAGAAAGTGTGTGTGTTTGTATGTGCAGTCTTTCATTTTGCTAATTCATAACTGACCCGCAATGCCCTGACCCTTGTCATTTAACACTGACATTTCAAATTATTTTTGATAGTCTCTGAAGTGCCATGACCTACACAAGGTGCATGGACTCTGCATGAAGATTTGCAAGACTTTTGAGTTCAAATCCCAGCTCTGCCACTAACTGTATGAACCTGTGCAAATTACTTAAAAACACTCTGTGCTTTGGTTTCCCCCAAGCAAAAGGTTACAATAATAGTACCTACATATTAAGTTTGTTGTAAATAAAATAAAATGGGTTAATGTCTGTTAACAATTTAGAACAGTGCCTGTCAGACAGCAGGTGCTTTTTACATAGGTCGTTTTTCATTTTAATGAGATAAATATTTGAATGGCCTGGGCTCAGAAGGTAGCATGGTAAACCACTCAGTGAGTGTAACAACCACCATTCAGCAACCAGAACCCTTCTATTTCCTACTCCTTTCACATTCTCAAATTTGCTTCACTGTAATTTTGAGAGGATTTTATATACTCTTGTGTTATTTGATAATTTGAGTATTTCCTCAGCTATAACCTTATCGCATGACAGATATATACTTCACTCTGAAATAAAGTATGTTTGCCTTTGACGAGTGCATTTGATTTTCACAGCTCCCAGATTTTCTCTAGGTGTGTGAGTGTGTTGGGAAAGGTCATTGATTGGAGAGAATCAATCCACCTTTTTTAGCAGTGGTTCTAAACTCCTTTGAAAATGTAATAAAAGCTATAGTCCATCTCTCCAGTAGGAAAAAAGTCACTGAAGCTATGACTACGGACACCAATGGGTCCTTTGCTGTTTTTGCTATAGGCCAAGAAAGTCGACTAAGGATTATTGTAGCCTTTTCTGACAATGGTTGCTGCATTTAGGAAAGGAAAAGAGAGAGAAATAGAAAAAAAAAAATTCAGGACATAATTTCACAAAATACTGGAAACCAAAAGGACTTTAACAAAGGAGCTCTCACTTGTACTACTAGGGATAATTCTGTTAAGCTTGTAAGAAAGGTATGACACAGATTCAAAAGGGACTTTGAGAGGTATGTAAAATAGTTTGTCATTATTTAATCTGCACTTCGTGGAAGAACCAGGGATTTGGGGGGCCCTTGCAAGGGAAGGTTCTGAGACATGGAACTGAAGCTCCATTCACCCCACATCTACCAGAGAAGGCCAGCTTTCAAAGATATTACTTACTGGGCTTCCACATAAGATTGTATTTGAAAAAAGGGTTTCATAACTTACAGAGGATTGGAAACCACTCTTCTAGATGTTTGTCCATATAATCAAAAACTGAACTTCTGAATCTGGATTATCAGAATCTGAGAAAGGTTATTGGCTGATATACAATATTGTACCGTAGGACAAGGGTGACCACAGACTAGTTTATCTAATTCTAAGTACATAAAAAATGGGGCTTCTATGAAGCCCCAAAGAGGTAGATTTAGAATTAGTAAAAACATTAAGTAGTAAAAAGAATTAAAAATTGAGTATCCCAAATTACAGAAGAGGTGGCATAAAAATAGCTGCAAATAACTGTAGATAAAAGCAGAGTCAGTTATTCAGATCAAATGACATAGTTATGGGGATATCCTTTATTGTTAAGGCTGGTGTTGAAGAAGAAGAAGGTCTTCTACAAATCTTCTTTTGATTACAGTTTAAGAAAAAAAAAAAAAGTACCTGCTATGTTCCATCCACTGTCATCCATTATGGCAACATCTAAGCTCTTATGTCATTTCACTAGTTTTCAGTTCAGACATTTAGCTGTCCTGTCACGAGCCATGGTATAAATAAGTAAACCCCATACATATATATGTTGAACAGTGTGGAATTGCCAATATTTAGCTTTTTTGACTAAAAATGGCAGTTTCATATGGCCCAACCTAGCATTTTCTTGAACACATTCTTCCCTAGTTTTGAGGCAAAAAAAATATATATATATCTCTCTCTATATATATCTATCTATATATATATAGATATATATATATATATTCTAGATAATATCCTCCCCTCTGCATTACATCTTCCAGTTAACCCACAGGGGTCCCACGCTTCTTTGATAGCTTGGTAAGAGCAGCTGAAGAGGTCTGAATGAGCCTACTGGTTGAAAGTAAAGAGAAAGTAGTCAAGTCCTGTCTTCTCTTGTTCAATAGCTCTTGTCAAGGCTTTTCCTGGGGCTCCTCAAGGGGACAATCACATAGAGCTAAAGTTACAGTAGCCCTAAAATCCCCTTGGTTAGTCCTTTAACCATGTATTTTATCTCCTCTACAGGCCCTTTAGTGACAGAATATCTAAAACATAGTGTTCTATAAAATGAAATGTTAAAATGCCTTGCAGGAGAGTAAGGCAGGTGAAAGGGTTGAGACTTCTCAGGGAAGCCAGGCAGAGACAGCAGCTCCAATTGCTTTTGGAGTGCACTCATGAAAGCTGTGCCCAAGTTCTTTAAAAGCTGGTTTACTTCCCAAGTAAACATGGTTGCCAGCAAGAGCAATGGGGTACTGGTTCAGAAAGGAAGGGAGGAAATGAAATGTATCAGCGACATGGGATTTGCAGGCATTTCTGTGATCATATAAAACCAAAGTGGACATTTCTTCTAGATGCTATTAGCTACTCATCCCTCCCATGTGGGCCCCTTCAGTTTGCCTGCCTGCGAGGAGGCTGCTGAGAATCATTCAAGCCGGTTAAAGAAAGGGCTTCAGGTAAGTATCTGAAACACAAACACATTAGCTCAAAGTGCTTGAAACACAGTAATAATCACAAAGCCCTTACTTCTTCTCTCCTTTGTACCATTCAAAGGCCGGAGGCGGCACACCTGCACCTTCGCATCTTATCAATCCACTGCGTCCCGGGGCCACGGTGCCAGATTTAATTTCCTGAATTGTAGGAGCGACTGAAAAAGAAACAAACAAGCAAAGAAACTGGTGGGTAACTAAAACTACTCATCAGCAGAAGTATAACACACACATATTTTTATTCCTTCTATATTCAAAGCAATATTATGCCTGATGGGCCAATGCATCACATTTTCAGTGTTTTATGCTTCTGATACAAGACTAGTCATTTTCAGCTTCATTTTTCAAGTTGGACAATAGATGAATGTTCCCAAGGAGTGCAGAGTAAATGCAATACATTTTGGCCTTGCTTCCTGTTGGAAAAATGGCATTGTTGAGGGGAATACTTCATCTGTACTCCAGTCAAACTACACTCCCATAATAGTTCTCATTTATTGAGTGATCACTGGGAGCCAGTCACTGGGCTAGGTGCTTGATGGTCATGATTTCCTCACGTAATACTCTAAGCTAGATGGGATTATCCCAATATCAGAAATGTGAACACTGAAGCTCAGAGAGGTTAAATAATTTATCTAAGGTCACACAGCTACTTAGCTGCAGAATTTGGGCTTAATATTGGCATATTGACTTAGGCATATTGACTCAAAGCCTGACCTCTTTTCATTTTCCTGTGTTTTCTTCTGCCTGTTCCCTGCGCTTTAGCACGTTAGCGATACCTGAAATGCCATTCTTTTCCATTTCTACAGATGCAGCCTCAGTTAGGTGTCTCCATACTCTTTCCTGTTGCTCTGGTTGAAAATAGTTTTCCTTTCTCTCAATAGTTTATCTAAATCTCTCTCATACCATATACTTTCTATCTTGTATTGTAATTATTTATGGGTATGCCAGGCTGCTTGTTAGCTGCCTGAAGGCAGGGTGAGTATCTCGCTTATCTTTGCATGTTCAGAGATCAAAGCACACAAAATGATGCTTAAAAAGCTTCTTTGTAGCATAGCCACTCCTTTACTCATCAAATAGTTGTTGAGCCATCAATATATGCCAGATATTTCTCAAGGCAAAAAGCAGTCCATCCTTCTGATGTGATGAAGTTTATGTTCTAGATGGAGGGAGGTATGTGGAGACAGACTATAAGCAGTAAATAAATAATTTAAATAAAATGTTAGAAGGTGATTAGAAAGATGGGAAAAATAATTAGAGCAAGATAAGAGGAATATGTTCAAGGAATGGACTGCAATTTTATGTAGGGTTATCTGAGGAAGATTCATTGAGAAAGTGAGATTTACGTAAAGACTAGCTGTAGATCAGTGAGTTTGCTCTGTGGATATCTGGAGAAAGAGCCTTCCACGAAGAGGGAACAGCTAGCAGTAAGGCCGTGAGGCTGAGGCAAGCCTGGTTTGCTTGAAAAATACCAAAGATAACCATGTGGCTGAAGCAAAGAGAAAGAAGGGAGATTATCAGGAGATGGAGTGTGATGGTTAATTTTCTGTAAACTTGATTGCATCACAGTGTCCAGGTATTTGCTAAACATTATTTCTGGGTTTGTCTGGTTCTGTATGGAAATAACATTCAAATCAGTGGACTCAGTGAAGTGTATGGCCCTCTCCCATGTGGGTACATACCATACAGTCCATTGAAGGCCTGAATAGAACAGAAGGCAGAGGAAGGGAGAATTCCCCCCCTTCTCTGTCTGACTGCTTGAGGTAAAACCTTGGTCTTCTGCCCTCAGACTGAGATTTATACCGTTGGCTCCCCTGGTTCTCACTGGCATTCAGACTTGGACTGAACTATACCACTGGCCTTCCTGGGTTTTCACTTGCAGACACCAATTCGGGGGCCTTCTCAGCTTGCATAATCACGTGAGCTAGTCCTCATAATATAATCTCTTTGTGTGTGTGTGTGTGAGTGTGTGTGTGTGTAGGTAGATATGTATAAATATGTGTGTGTGTATTTATCTATCTAGACATCTATAGATTTATATATGTGTGTGTGTGTGTAGGTAGATATGTGTAAATATGTATGTGCATATTTATCTAGACATCTAAAGATTTACATACATGTGCGTGTGTAGGTAGATATGTGTAAATATGTATGTGCATATTTATCTATCTAGACATCTAAAGATTTACATACATGTGCGTGTGTAGGTAGATATGTGTAAATATGTGTGTATTTACCTATCTAGACATCTATAGATTTATAAATATATGTGTGTCTATTTCCATATAGAAATATATCCATATAGAAATGTAGATATATATATACACACATATATATTATTAGTTCTGTTTCTCTGGAGAACCGTGACTAATACATAAGGCCAAAGGAGGGAAGATCGGCCAAGGGCGATTTTAAGGACTTGGTTTTACTCTGAGTGAAATGGTGAACTACCATAGAAGAGAGATATAATCTGATGTTCATTTCAAAGGTATTTTGGCTGCTGTGTTGAGAAAAGACCATAGTGAGGCCAGAAGGGAAGCTGAGCTCTTGTAGGAAGCTGTTGCAGTAAGCAAGGCAAGTGATGCTGGCAGCTCAGGTTAGGGCAGCAGCACTAGAGGTAGTGAAAGTAATTGGCTTTGGAGTCTGTTGTGAAGTTGAAGCCAATAGGATTTTCCTAACAGATGTGAAAAAAAGAAACGAGTCCAGGGCGACTTCATCTGGCTTAACCGGAAGGTTGTAATACCCATTGCCTGAGATGGGTAAGACAATAAGTCGGTGAGTTTTGGAGAGAAGCATTAAGAGTTGTATGCATGTCATTTCTTTTGATAGATTTAATTTTTTAGAGCAGTTTTAGTTCACACAAAACTGAGTGGAAGGTAGAGAGATCTCCCATATACTCCTAGCCCCAATACATGCATAGCCTCTCTGTTATTGACATCCCCTACCACAACAGTACACTTGTTACAGTTGATGAACCTATATTGACACATCATTATCACCTAAAATGCATAGTTTACATTAGGTTTCACTCTGGGTGTTGTATATCATATGGGTTTAGAGGAAAGCATAATGACATATAACTATCATTATATCATACAAATTATTTTCACTGTTCTAAAAATCTTCTGTGCTCTGGCTCGCAATCTCTACCACCCCTCCACTCCTGGAAACCACTGATCTTTCTATTGTTTCCAAAGTTTTGCATTTTCCAGAATGTTATATAGTTGTAATCATAGAGCATGTAACCTTTTCAGGTTGGCTTCTTTCCCTTAGTGTTATGCATTTACGGTTCCTCCATGTCCTTTCATGGCTTGACGGATCAATTCTTTTCAGCACGGAATAAGATTCCATCATCTGGAAGTACCACAGTTTATTCATCCATTCACTTACTAAACAATATCTTGGTTGCTTCCAAGTATCGGCAATTATAAATGAAGCTGCTGTAAACATCCATGCGCAAGTTTTTGTGTACATAAGTTTTAAGTTCCTTTGAGTAAATACGAAGGAGTGCAATTGTTGGATCACATGATAAAGGCATGTTTAGTTTTGTAAGAAACTACCAAACTGTTTTCCAAAGTGGCTCTATCACATTGCATCCCCGCCAACAATGTATGAGCACTCTTGTTGCCCCACATCCTAGCCAGCATTTGGGGCTGTCAGTGTTCCAGATTTGGGTCATTCTATTATGTGTGTAGAGGTATCTCATTGTTTTAATTTGCATTTCATTGCTGACATATGACATGGAGCATCTTTTCATATACTTAATCGCTATCTGTATATATTTGGTGAAGGTTCTGTTAAGGTCTTTGGCCCATTTTTTAATTGGGTTGTTTATATTCTTATTGTTGAGTTTTAAGAGTTCTTTGTATATTTTGGATAGCCATCCTTTCTCAGATGTGCCTTTTACAAATACTTTTCCCCAATGTGTGGCTTGTCTTTTCAGACTCTTAATAGTGTATTTCACAGAGCCAAAATTTCTAATTGTAACGAACTCCAGCTTATCAATGATTTCCTCCATGGATGGTGCATTCCTTTTGGCGTTGCAGCTATATCTATCTTCTATCATAACTATCTTTTAGATATGCATATCTATTTTTATAAATATTTTCTTTTCTGTCAATCTTTTTAACATACTATATATTTGAAATAACACTATGGGAAAGTGTTCAACACAGCAGGAACCATGAAAATGCAAATACTAATTCATTCAAACAAATGACCTGAGTAAGTGTGCACTCTGGATATATTTTAGGTTTCTTTACAAAGTAATAAAAAAGTAGAGTTTAATGATTTTTCAATATGCAGTGAATATGAAAACTGTAAACACACTTACAACAGAACATTGCCTTTCCTTTCAAAAATACCCTAGGACATTCATCATTTTCTGTTAAGGGTGATACTTCACTTTGAAATTATAGCACCTCTATTTCTCTGTGGTATTTTTATTCTTAATAGTAAAAGTTCAATTTATAGTTCTGGAAAGAAACTTGCAAAGAAATGTTATTTTTATTAAAGTGCTTGCTAATAACTTGGTGAAAATAATAAAAAAAAGTGTTACCAAAGATATTTGAAGAAGAAAACATTATGACATAATACATATGCACATTTATATATGTATATACATAGTATATATGTAAATATATAATACATATTACATATATGTGTATATTTTTCTGTGTGTATATACGTCTATGTATTCATGTGTGTGTACGTTTACATATATACACAAATATATATATACACACTCACACAATATAAGAAATTATTTAATAAATTTAATTATCTTTGTAAAGCAAAATTCACATCTCCCCATGAAAGGCAATAAAATATACAAAAGACATCTATAAATAAAACTCCACTTATTTGTCAATTATTATGATACTTTTTTGCTTATGAGAGCCACAGGTAGGATTGTATTTCCCCTCTTGTTCTCAGAGGCTTTATTCTCAGGGGCTTTAATCTCTCTTTCTCTCCCTGTCACACTAAGAGGCCATAATCTTTTATAATATCCAACTATTATTGAAGATGAAATAACCATATGCAACAGGAGATCCATCACAAGCTTCTATTGATAACCTGGTTAGTTTAATTACTTTCTTGTTTGTCAAGGGGGCCATGACTCATTATAAACAAAACCATGAAATCCGGAACATTGCCTGAAAACCCATGCATAATGAACCAAAATAAAATCTAATTTGTCATTAAAAGGCTTTTATGCAGTTCTTTGTGCATATGGCTTAACACTAGGTGTTTTACCACACAAGTTAAAGCGACATGATCCTGTTGGCTAGAGGTTCACAGGCTCCTGTGATGGACACTAAAAATGGAAAGATACCTAAAATGTCATATGGAAGCACAGATGAAGAATGAGTCAAGAATTAACACTGTACGTAAGAAAAAGCCCTAAGAACAGTTTGTTTGTTAGAGAATTAAAGGGCTATGGGCTATGTGTAATCAATATGGAGAGGGGAGTCTGATGTAGATTTCATTTTGAGGTTAAAATTATACACTTGATCTTGAAGGCTCTATTGATTTTTCTTGGGGACATGAATGAACCCTTATTCATATTATTCTCCCTCTCTAAAAATGACTGTTCAAGAAGAAGTGGATTCATCCACTTATCTAGTCTTAATTCCTTTGTCACTTAAATATTTTTATTAGGGACCATGTTAATGAGAAAAAATGATATTCCTGGCCTTGTAGGGCTAACATTTTTGAGGGGGGGGGTGTATGTGTATGCATGTATATGCATGTCCAAGAGTGAGTAAGTAAATAAATAAATAGTAAGAAAGTTGTATGAACTGAGATGGGAATTGAGCATAGTGAAAGAAAAAGGAATGCTGAAATGTATTGTTTTCTGTGATGCAGTCATGGAGCCCTTTATTGATAAGGCAATATTTGAGCAGAAAACTGAATGATGAGAGAAAAGACATCATGTGGTCATCTGCAGTAAATTATTACAATAAAAGGAAACAGAAAAGTCAAAGGCCCTGAGTTGAGAGCATGCTTGAGGTGGAAACATGCTTAAAAGGTTTAAGTAGCAGCAAAATGGTCATCATGCCCTGAGCGGATAAGTGAGAGGAAGAATCCAGAAGAGAAGATTGGGCAGGCAGCTGGGGCTCAGATTCTGTAGAGTCTGGAAGTCCACGGTAAAGCCTTTGAATTTTGTTCTAAGGAGATGAGGTTTTGGAGATTTTGAGCAGAGTGACATGGCTTGATTAACTTTTTATAAATATTCTTTGGCTGCTGAGTAGATCATGGTCTGCAGAGAGGCAGGATGGGAAACAGGCAGAACTGCTAGGAGGCCGTTGTAGTAATTTTTAGGATGATGAGAAAGTCTTTGGCCAATCCATAAAAAAAGAAAGAATTGAGAGAAAATTTAATTAAATAGATCATTGGTCACATTGGACCTGAGTCAACTCATTTTAGTTAACTGGCAGTGACAGGACACTTTTAGTGAAATTCCAAGTTTAAATCATTCTGAACCCCATTACTTTGTGTAAATAAAATAGTTATATGGCCACAAAAATATCTGATTATACCTAGCAGGTTTCTTTTCTAGAGCACATCTCAGAGACTGTGATGTACATGTATGCCTTATGAATATTTTATAGTATGAAGCTTTTTCCAAACTTATGAGACCATGGAATTATAGAAGGTTTTATATTGAAGTTCTGTGGGCCTAATATTTCTTGGGATTTATTCTGGGTATGTTGGCCAGTGGGGCTAGTAGATGTCTAAGGTCTAGTCCACATCCTATATTATGTGATTCATGACTTTTCAGGTCAACAATGATCCCTGGTTCAACAGGTTTCTATGTGCTCATGAGCTATTATGCACTCATGAATTTTATGTGAGGAAAAGGCTGTGGTCATTTACATCATAAGGGATAGTTGCTTATTTGCTAGAAATACATACCTCACAACAATTATGATTAATTAAGTCTCAAACTGGAGCTATAACAAGGATTACAAGTATGGTTTAGCTAAGTTGTACAAAACACTCATTTTCCACTAAAAAAATGTTCTGAGTTTTAAGAAATCATATTGAGCCCTTCATAGAAGAGATAACCAAGTGGTAAATTCTGCATGATTGCCCCCAGAACCTATTTTTTTACCATCATATTCCATTGATCTGTGAATTTTGGCCCTGTAAGTTGCTTTTACAGGGAATGGGAGTGTAAAGATGGGCATTCTACATGTGTTTGTGTTTCTGGAACTATTTTTGTTTTTCTTTTTCATAAAGACAGTTTTTGTTTTGCTCAGATGTAACTTTTTTCAATTACACCAAAGTAGTAAAGAAAGTGATTACTTAAGCCTCTCAAATTCATAAGTACAATGGCATCCTTTGGAATAGAGTGATTTGTTGTACTGCTGAAATTTAGGAATAATGCCCTTATATCGAATTGTATATGGCTATGAGCTGAAGCAATTGCAAATTGAAATAAATAAATTTTAAAGAAATGTTACTAGACAGCTGTGGGGAACAGCAAAGAACAGATGTTGGGAAAAGCCAGCAGTGAAAGGGTCAAGAAGGGGTATTTAACACCTGTGTGATTAGATGCTCATAAAAGAGGAGTCTTCCCTTTTCATTTACTCAGTGGGATTATTTCCATTCATTGTTTAGCCAGTCATTTCAGGATGAAGATAATTAAAGGTTCTTCATCCAAAACTCCAGGCTCTGCAGGTGCAAGCAACAGAACCTCTGCACTTGGCACCCAATAAGCCTAATCAAGATTCAAGTTTTCTTAGTTACATGACAATAGCCACAAAGACCTTCTTCTTCTCTTGTCATTCTCAGTGGGAGCTTTGGTTTTGTACAAAGTCCTATTATCAAAAAGATGAGTGAATCCAAGAATTATTTCAATAGCCTTAGTGAATTGAGGTAGTTCAAATGAAACTCTATAGCTCCAAAGGCAAACAAATTTGACACCATACCTCTCCCTCAAAATGATGGACAATGCCGAAGGTGCCATATTAAATAGTTACAACAATAAAGAAGAGTGAAGAATAGTAAAGAGAAGTAAATCATGAGGAAATCTGTCCTATAGAAGCTATGTAGGAAAACATTGTGGTAAATAAGCATGTTGACCTTGGTCTAAATTCTAGAACTTGTGAGCTACACCAAAGAAGCCTCAGTCAAATAAACAGTCTTTGAAAAGAAATTAAGGTTTCCAGTACCTACCAGAAAACACATCATATAGGAAGTGCTCAATACACAATTGTTACAGATGCAGATGATGGTAGTTGAAAAATTTCTTCCTTGAAGATAGGTTGCACCTTAGGGTAAGGAATAATGACAATCTTTCAAAGGCTGTCATAGATCTCACTGAAATGAATCACTAGGTCAATAAACCCTTTCCATGAAGCAAATATTTCCTTGCCTTATGGACTAATTTGATCTTAAAGAAAGCTGAAAACTCCATGTTATTGCTAAGGGAAAATTTTTAAAAGTAATTTACCTAGCCAGATTTAAAAAAAAAAAAATCAAACTACTGAAATATAGTTGAAAAATAATCTTTATCACCTAAAGGACTTTCACATTGAATACACCTCTGCTCCCTTTTCACAGGGGATGAAAATAATACAGTTTGTAATGTATCTCCAGCTTCCCCAAGACCTTAAACATTTACACAGTCACAAAATAGAGCAGTGAAAAGGCTTTTCTTTGCAGCCAAACAAAAGTGGTTGTAACATTCAGTACCTGAGTTACTTAACCCTTCTAAACTCCAGTTTTCTCATCCATAAAATAAATAGTGCCTACTTCATAGGATTGCTATATGGACAACATAAAACACTTTATGGAGGCCCAGAAATAAACCCACAATATAGGGTCAATTAATCTTCAACAAAGAAGGCAAGAATATGTACTGGGAAAAAAGATAGTCTCTTCAAAGTGTTAGGAAAACTGGACAGCTACATGCAAAAGAATGAAAGTGGACCACTTTCTCACACCATACACAAAAATAAACTTAAGATGGATTAAGAACCTAAATGTGAGACCTAAAAGCATAAAAATCCTAGAAGAGAGCACAGGCAGTAATTTCTATGACATTGGCCATAACAACATCTTCTAGATATATCTACCAAGGAAAGGGAAACAAAAGCAAAAATAAACTATTGGGATTTCATCAAAATAAAAAGCTTCTGAATAGCAAAGGAATGACCAACAAAACTAAAAGGCAACCTACTGAATGGGAGAAGATATTTGCAAATGATGTCTGATAAAGGGTCAATATCCAAAATATATAAGGAACTTATACAACTCAACACCCAAGACCCAAATAATCCAATTAAAAAATGGGCAGAAGTCATGAACAGACAGTTCTACAAAGAAGACATACAGATGGCCAACAGACACATGAAGTGATGCTCAACATCACTCACCATCAGGAAAATGCAAATCAAAACCACAATGACATATCACCTGTCAGAATGGCTAAAATCAAAAGCTCAAGAACAACAAGTGTTGATGAGAATGTGGAGAAAAAGGAACCCCCCTGCACTGTTGGTGGGAATGCAAACTAGCATAGCCACTGTAGAAGACTGTATGGAAGCTCCTCAAAAAATTAAAAATAGAACTACCCTGTGATCCAGGTATCACGCTACTGGGTATTTACCCAAAAAATACCAATACACTAATTCAAAGGGAAATATTCACCCCAATGTTTATTGCAGCATTATTTACAATAGCCAAATTATGGAAGCGGCGCAAGTGTCCACAGATAGATGAATGGATAAAGAAGATGTGGTATATATAATGGAATATTATTCAGCCAAAAAAAAAAGAATGAAATCTTGCCATTTGCAACAACATGGATGGAGCTAGAGAGTATAATGCTAAGCGAAATAAGCCAATCAAGGAAAGACAAAAACCATATGATTTCACTCATATATGGAACTTAAGAAACCAAACAAATGAACAAAGGAAAAAAAAAAAAGAGAGACAAACCAAAAAACAGACTCTTAACTATAAAGAACAAACAGAGGGTTACCAGAGGGGCAGTGGGTGGGGGATAGTGAAATAGATGATGGGATTAAGAGTACACTTATCTTGATGTGCACTGAGTAATACATGGAATTGTAGAACCATTATATTGTACATCTGAAACTAATATAACATTATATATTAACTACACTGGAATTAAAAACAAAAACAAAAACAAACTTTATGAAAAGTGCTACCTTAGTGCTTCGCACTGAATTAGCAGCCAATAAAAACATTAGCTATTATTAAACAGGTATTATTACTAGTGAATAGGATATCACAGTTATGCTCCCTTTTAAGAACATGACATCATGATAAGATATGGATAGAAAAGGAACTGATTTTTTAAAAATTCACTGTCTTGGTATGGCAAGCATGTGATTAATTTAATTAAAAGCTGTACCAGTATCACTTCTTACTTTCCCAGAATTCCATCCATACCCTGCTTTTTAATTGTAGTTAACCAAAAAAATCTTCTCTGAAAGACATTTGTGGTAGACCTTGTCTAATTTCTCAATGACCAAAAAGTAAGAGGCTTGGGTTCAATAATGTGATAGAACATCAAAAGTGTATGGAACACAAAGGTGTTCTTTCTAGAAAGATATGCAATTGTGGACATTCTTTATGTGTTAGGGCATATAAAAGATCAATGTATCGATTCAGTTAAGCTTATGATGAGATCATTTTCTCTTTCACATGGAAGACAATGAAAAGTGGAATTTCACATTAAATTCACATGAATTTCACATGAAATTGACTTCAGTGGTTTTATTAAAGGCTCAATATCCATCTTAGTGTACTAAGCTGTGATCTCTGATACCCTTATGTTTGCACAGGAGCATAAAAAGCCAAATACTTTGTAAAAAAATCCAGAGCTAAGATATATAACTGCATAGTAAGTCTGACTTTAGGGGCATTGGTGAAGGTCCTTGCACTGTCCCCCTAAACACTCAAAGAAATATCTGTGCATTGTTTAAAACTACAACATAAAGGATTCTTTTCCTAAACTCATGGTGTAATGCTATTATAATATTTAAATCTTTCAAGGAGGTTAAATATACTTAAGCTTTCATTAGTCATTTATATTGTGGTGTGAATGATCAGATAGTGTCTTGATTATGAGTGTACATCTGTTAGAGGCCATTGAAGGATGGATGGTTGGGTTATCTGTGACTCATGAAGAAGTAGATAAAAGAACAGTAAGGAATTAAAGGATTATATATATAATGAGGAGTTTGTTGGTGCTTAGGCAGAATTCATTCATATCATGTTTTTGGCAAGGGTCAGCAGTAATAAAATTACAGCTTGAAGTAGCTGTCCCCTTATAGTCAGCAATGCTCACTTCAGTGATGCATCCACTGTAAAATGTCAGATTTCTTGGGCCACCAGCTGTATCAATAGGAATTAAATGGTTCACTGTTTTCCTAGTTGTTCACCAAACTTTCTTTCTTTAGACTTTATTCATGATTTGATCTCTTCTCTGTTGTCAGTCATGCTGAAATTATAGCTGAATGTGATTGACTTGGATACAGTGGACAAGTCTGTAAGAATTTTGAAGCTGGGACTCTCCAAAGGCATCTCTATTCTCAGCACGTACGATCTTGCAACACAAGTTGCACATCAGTATAAACCTTCCGAGTCCCTAAATGTTTGCATGCATTCTTTTCATGTTGAAGTGATTATGAATTTCCTGATATAAAAATTATTGCTTAATGAATCCCTCCAAAATAAAGATTAGAAGAGGTTCAGATGCTCTCTTTAGATTGCTTGTAAAACATGAAAATATTCTTGGGAATCTTTTTCTCATGGGGAAAATCTTCTAGCTATATTAATCAGTCAAGATATGTTGTTTAAGCTTCTATTATGTTTATTGTTATGTTTTAAGTCATGGTACATTTTCAAAGAATAGAATCGATCTGTGAGAATACAAATAAACTAGACGTATAAATTTAAGACTTTTTTGCAGTCAATCAATGTAAAATGATACCAATAAAGATGTATTTGGTAATAGATGGGGAAAACATTGGTGGAATTTTTCCTCAGGCTAATTCTCACCAGATCAAGTTTCCCTCTGACTTCAGGGCCAGTTTCCTCCAAGGATCTACTAGTAAACCCAAAGGCACCAGGGAGCCTTGGGCTGGTATGGCTTCTGCCCTCTGCAGATCAATCACTGAATCAGATTTCTTAGTTGACTAAATGGTTTATTATTCTTGTTTCTGAGGCTTCAATAATCTTAAAATAGCACATTAAAAAAGTTGATTAAAATTCAGTTATTAAAATTATTTAATTCTGAAAGATGAATAATTCATATTGCTAATATATTCCAAAGAATTACTTTCCAAACACATTACTTTCCTCTCGGAGGAAGAGAAAAGAAAGCTTTCAGTAGCTAGGGGAAAAAAAAGGGAAATTAAGAAAAAAAATTATATTATAGAAATATAGTTGTAAAACTACCTTTTCTTCTTGCTCACTGCCCTCAAATGCATGAGGGTAAATGTTAGAAGTCTAGCAAGACTATAGGAAAGGTGTTAAGTGAATGACATTTTTCAAAACTATATGCACAGGTTCCTAAACTGAATCACTTCTACCTCTCCATTTATTTTGAGGTGGCAATCAGCTGTGTGCTCAGACCTGCATCCTGGAGTTTGTACTGTTACAGAATTTCTATATGGTTCAGAGAGTAAAGTAACAGAGGTCATGACTGTGAAACAGATGTGCTTTATCCATCAACTTGCTCTGAACTTATGAACAAGGAGAAAAACAACAGAGCAGGAAGTGATACTGGTTGTGGAATTGAGAGGTAATTTTTCTTCCCATCTGAAAAACACAGTTTTAGATACTTCTGTTTATGGAGAAAGAACGCTAGATAGAGCAAACACAGTAAGTAGTAACTAAGAGCCAAAGAATAAGGAGACATAAAGTAGGAGAGACATTTACCTACAAATAATGTATCTTAGAGAAACAAAAAGATGTGGGAGGAGGGATGGCAGAAAAACTGTAATTTTCATAAACAATAGTACAGGTGTATTTGAAACTAAGAATGTTTAACAAGCGAAAATATGTCATCCTCCCTAAAATGATTAAATAAGACTTGGTAGGAGAAAATTCTGCCTAACAGCAAAAGTAATTTGACAACTGAAGGGTGTGTCAGGAAAGGGAAAGTCTGACAGACAAATAAGAAATTCCGTGTCAGCAAGAGTAGCACATAAATAAATTATTAGAGAAAATGTTTAGGCTCTTCCCTCTTCTGCTCAGAAATATATATATGCCTAAAATGCAGCTGATACCCTCCTTATAATCTCAGTCTTATTTACTGCCTCTTATGTCAAAATCACTAGATTCCTCACTATTTATTGCTCTCATCCTGCAAAACTTATCTGTGCATTTGATGAACAGTTACTATTGCCATTTCATCAATGTCATTACAAAACATTTCCAAGTCTTGAGAGACTGTAATCTTGTAGATTCTGTCTTTAAAATGCATCTCATCACTCCTTACCACCGCATAGCTATCATGCTAGTGCAAGCCAGCATGACCTCTGGCTTGAAATATTGAAGTTTCCTAACTGGTCCCCCTACTTCTGCCCTTGCTCTCCATTAATTTACTCAGCGCTATTGGTCATACTCAATATAGCAGCCATAGTGTTTCTATTAAAACAAGTAAAATCCTCATTCTTTTTTTTTTTTTTTTTAAGATTTTATTTATTTATTCAGAAGAGACAGAGAGAGAGATGAGAGGGAGAAGCAGGCTCACCGCTGAGCAGGGAGCCGGATGTGGGACTTGATCCCAGGACCCTGGGATCATGACCTGAGCCAAAGGCAGACGCTCAACCATCTGAGCCACCCAGGCGCTCTCAAATCCTCATTCTTGCTACTATACAACCACGCCCTGGCTTCCCCTTTCATTCGGAATTACAAGTCAAATTCATTACAGTGGTCCACAAAACCGTAAACCATCTGACTCTCCTGCCTTCTCTCTGGCCACATTTGTGTTCACTATCTTTCTTGCCGAATCTTCTCTGGCCACAATGAACTTCCTGATATTCATGGAACATATACCAAGAATGTCCCTACTTGAGGTTCTTTATAACTTGGTACTTCCTCAGGCTGAAATACTCAACCTTCAGATGTCTTCATTTCTTGCTTGCATCCACATTGCCTCCAGTTTGTGCTCCAATTTCACCATATTGAAGAGGACTTCCCTGTCCCTCTATATAAAATAATACATCTATTCCCTTACCTTACAACTCCTTTCTTAGACATCCTCATTGTTCTCTGTATCAACAATTTCCATCTGACATAGTATATGTTTACTTTTTTATTTGCTCATTGTCTCTTTTCCCTCCCTGGAAAGTACAATCCATGAGGAAACAGTTTTGTTTTGTTCAACGATATATCCTAGACTAGTGCCTGGAACATAGCAGGCACTCAATAAAAAATACAAGATATATTATTGCTGTTGAATGAATAAAAACTAAAACAACCATTCAATTCTCTGTTACAAAAATATAGCATATCTTGATGTAAGTCAAGGCAGATGTCATAGTGTCATTTCTCTGCTGAGTAGAAAATTTCTGTAGCATTACCATTTGTCTGTTTAAAATCTCTAATATTATCTGCCTATAAAATAAATAATTCAAGGTCTGCAAATATATCACCTTAGTGTTTTTGGTAAGTTTTGCTCTATAATAATACCTTGTGTTTTTTCATCCCTTCATACTGAATTAGATTAATATATATCTATGTGTGGATATATATATTTTTAATATATAATAAACATTTTATATACTTCTATAGTATATATATAAATATGTGCTATATTATATATGTAATTAAATTTAATGTATTCCTTAGAGTACTTAGATATGATTTATAATAAATCATCTGAAATTAAATGGTTAATTTTACTGTTTCATTTTTATATATTAACAGTATCACATGTAACACTATATAACTCGGCACTAAAATACAATATAGATGGGTGCTGAGTTGTAGAAAAAATTCAAGCAGTATGTCTATCACATCCCCTGATATACTTTAGTTCAGAAAGCAATCACAGATAAACTTTAGGCTTATTCCCTGTTTTACTTAGCCATTGCCACAATAATACCATGTAAGAAATAACCACTACAACTTAGTGACAGGTATCACTATTGATTTCTCACTCATGTGTCTTACTCTATGTCATATCTGTAATGCCAATTAGTCAAAGCAGTCATATAGTCAAGTCTGTCATCAGTGGGGCCAGGAAATATTCTACGTACATTTGGAGGGGGATGGGAGATAATTTTGCCAAGGAATTATCCAGACCATTACTCGTAGGTAGAATTTTCCAAAGACATTCAGGCTCAAAGTCTCTTCCATACCAAAGCCAAAGAGAGCTCCATGGGTCTGCCTTGAAAAGGAAATTTGTTTCATCTTCTGCTAAGGAAATGGAGTGTCTGAAATGAATTGTGGATTTCAGAGTGATTTAATGTGAGGGATATCTGACTGAAGATCTACCGCAGAGAACAGAACTGCCATGGGAACCAAAAGGATAGCAAGTACTATGCAAACCAAGTACTGTGGAAAAGTAGCATGTCAGGAAGGTGTTATTAGAGCACCCAGAAAGGTTGATATGAGGACCCACCCTAGGAAGACTCCCTACTTCTTCAGCTTCCATAAATGAGATGCATTTGAGAATTGGAAGATATTTTTCCATGTTCATATGACATCTACGGATTCAATATTTATTCTGAGTTATTGTCTCTTCTCTTATTCATTAATTTACTCAGTGCTATTGGTCAAGGATATATTAAAATGGTTCTCAGAGAAGCTCAGGGCTCTAGTGAAATTAGGAACTGGCTAATAATGTGTCATAAACTTTTGTTTCTCTAAGGAAGGCCTCGCCCAGTATGAGGAAAATGGCAGACACTTCAAATGTTCGTTGAAGAAATGAATGTGATGAATGAATGAACTCTATAAAACACTGTGATTCTATGATCTTGCTAAAATTTATACTCCAGGCTTCTTCAACTTAATACAGTTAAATTCTAATGAGTTACATTCAGTGTTAATGGCTTTATTAGGTTCATGTAATACATAAGTGATACTTAAAGACATTCATACTATATGGCCAAATGTTGATATCAATGGCATTTCCTAATAATGTACATTTCTTAAAGAATTTCTTTAATAAATTAATTTTTAGTGGGGAGAGATATGGAAATAGCAGAATTTCTGGGCGTATTTCACCTAAAATTTAAACTAAAGCTAATAATTTCTCTAAAAAAGTTGTACATTCTAGACATAAAGTGCTCTATTTTGATCAAATAA
Organism: Leptonychotes weddellii; assembly: GCF_054177405.1. Taxonomy (NCBI): domain Eukaryota; kingdom Metazoa; phylum Chordata; class Mammalia; order Carnivora; family Phocidae; genus Leptonychotes; species Leptonychotes weddellii. The sequence goes on from NC_138372.1 coordinate 54,013,251, forward strand.
ATGGATATGCCTGCTAAGGAAAGGAGTATTTATTTTAACTAGAAATCTTTGTTATTAGTTGAATCTGAAACATATATATGAATCCAAACAACTTATTTACTTTGTGTGTAAGTTGCAAGATCTGAGTACAGTCCCTCCTTATTCACATTTCACAACCTCCAGTGGATGCCTGAAATCTTGGATAGTATAAAACCGACGTAGACTATGTTTTTCCCATACATATATACCTATGATAAAGTTTAAGAATTAAGCAGAGTAAAGGATTAATGACAATACTTCATAATAAAATAGAACAATTATAATGATATACTAAAATAAAATATCTCTCAAAATATCTTACCATACTATATTGACCATTATTCTTCCTGTAATGATGTAAGATGATAAAGTGCCTATGTGATGAGATGAAGTGAGGTGAATGATGTAGGTAGTGTGTTCAGTGTTAGGGTACTAAGACCTTCTGATCACATGTCAGAAGGAGGATATTGTACTTCCAGACCATGGTTGACCATGGGTAACTGAAACCCTGGAAAGTGAAACTGCAGATAAAAGGGGACTATTGTATAAGATAGAAAGTTGATGTATGTGTGTGTATATATATATATATAGATATGTATATATGTATACTGGGCATACTGGAAACTGTTTATGTGTTTGTTTATAAAAGACACAGGGTAGATGGTTTTCAGAACAATGTTAGAAGTAGTAATATGTGCTGCTTCTTTGTCATTTTGGCTAAATGCTCAGTTTAGTATTTCTGCCTGAATTTGAGTTCACCATTTTTTAAATGGAAATTCACAGTTGGAGGCAAGTATGATTATACTGTAAAAAGTGTAAAGACTGGTCAAGATAATGCTCCCCATTGAGTCTATTATCTTCAAGCTCTTTCCAGTGTGTTCCACTATGTGCCCCATGAAATAATGGTCCATCATGGTTTTTATGATTTTCTTACTCACGTAATCCTATGAGGTGGCTTCATAATAGCATCAAATAAAACTATTTCAGTGTGTTTTGTGGTGTGTGTGTGTGTGTGTGTGTGGTTTGTGTGGTGTGATTTAGCTCTGTTTCTTCCAAAATGGAAATAAGTCTGCTTTTGGTAACTGAACCAAATGTTTCCAGGGCATTTTAAATGCATAATTCATAAAAACCAAAAATGGTAAAACAATGCATAGACTCTACTAGCATTCATTTAGCTATGGAAAATATGCAAAAACACTAGGTAGAGCAGGTTTTGTCTTTTAACATTTTAATGAGCTTTGGGACTTTCATGCATATTAGTTATGTTGCCCTAATTACTCATTATAATTCTAATGTGCATTTTATATTTAATTACAATGCTTATAAAGATTTGGTATGGACAGTAAATTATTATAACTAGCATGTGCATAATGATTATGAACTGAATTTATTAACTTTTATACCAGCATTTAGTGTGGGTAACTTTCATTTTCACCTTGGTGATTAACCACATTGTCTGATTAAACAAATATTTGTGTGGAATTAATTGTAAATGACAAAGAGCAGTGCCCAAATTTTGCTTTTTGCTGATTTTCATCAAATTTTATTTTTAGTTTTCTTAGCTTATTTCATTGCTAGACAAGCTCATTTCAAAATGTTAAAGTTAAGTATTATTATTTTTCTTAATTATTTAAAAGATTTTAGGCCTGATAAGACATTTCATCAGAGAGCCCAATATCAGATGATTAGAAGCTTTCTGCTACGGCAGGTGAAGCTAAGTGGTTTCTCTGAGATGTCAGCTCATACACATCCTAAATGTAAAGGTATGCATTTAAAAAATAATAATTTTCACATTTTGTAAACATGAACAATACTGTCTTCTATCAACAAGAATTTCTCTTCCCATTTGGCAAAATGCATTTCCGCAAGTCTTAGATGTTAATTCTTTGCCAAATTGTTCTTATTAAAAAAAAAACAACAACACAACAGCTCCAGATCAATTTCCCATCCTTGAAATTTAGCACAGGGCTCTGTATCAAGTGGGCAATCAATACATGTTAATTGATAATTAGGATGATAATAAGGTTTTCTTGTAAAAATTCACATTCACTTAGAGGGAAATAAAAATAACAAGAACTTGAATGTGAATGAAATTATAACTTTATCAGATGAAGTCTGTATTTTTGGACTCTAGATAGTGTTATTCCTAACCCAGGTAATATTTACTTTCAAAGAACAAAGGAGGGTAAGAAAGACAAAGGTCAGACAAGAATTAGTGAGGAGGTTTTTATCTGAAAAATTCCTTTATACAGTGTAGCAGTTAAGAGCTCTGTATGAAGAATTCATTTAGAATCTTAGCTTAAGACCAGTTACTAGTTGTGGGATGCTGGGCAAATACAACATTTTAAAACTTTAATTCCTTCCTCTGTAATACAGGGATGACACAATCTAAATACAAATCAAAAAAACTTGTGGCAATTCAATAAAGAGGTTGTGTATGAAGAAAGGGTACAAGGAAGTCCTGGCATATAATGAGCATTTGAAAATTTGAAACTGTGAGGCGCTATCACACAAATGTTCCTGCCACCCTGATTCAAAGTGATTGTTTATTTTGCAGAGCAATGTAGGTAGCTAACATTCATCTTCTTGAACTCGTCCAGTATCATTTATCCACTAATAAATGTGGTGGTATGTATGTATGTACATATATAATTATGTAGGCATACATGTATTAGATATTCATTTATATATAGGTACATAAGTATATATCTATACATTTGCATAGATTTTTTAATTAAAAACCATTAATTTGTTATCAGTTGACCACTTAGGATATAGATATAATAATCTCATATACCATCCCATTGTTTACTGTGTACTGGAATTGCTGGTTCAGTCTTTGAATTACTGTCATGAAAACAATCATCTATAGACTTGTATGACACTAAATTAATATATAAATATTAATTTATATCAAATTATATTAATTGATATCATTGAATTTCTATAAGTATTAATAATAAAGTCATTGTATTATTTTATGCAAACTATAATATACAACTATATACAGAAAAATATACATACAGCTATGTAGTAATATAGTGTATCATTACTTAAAAAGTAATGCTATTATCTCCTTTAGTACATTGTAGTCTCTAAGGTAGAATTTATTCCTTAGTTACTTTTTTTTCTGTAAATAGCAAATATTTATTGAGTATTTATTGCATGTCAGATACTATGTTATGGCCTTAGCAGCTAGAACTATGCCTTACACATAATAAATCTTTGTAATCTGAGAGAATAGATGAGTGAATTATAGTTTGCCTACTGTATAGTCTATTGACTTATGGGAAAGCTTTTTCAAGATTATTTTCCATTTAGTAGGCTGTGTCTAAGACGGGAACATAATGAACTGATAGGTGAAATTTCCTACCAATCCATTAAATATTTTCATGGCAAGATTCTCTGAAATTTATTTAATTTCATGAATTAATAAGATATTTTGTTAATAAATAAACATAACCACATACCTCTTTTAAAGTATTTCTAACAAGATTTAATTCTAAAATCTTAAATTTCTTTGAAACTGAGCTTGGGACAAATTGTATATTATTTGTGGTAATATGGCCATACTAGAGTCAATAAAAATGCTTCCTGTTTATCACCCATATTTTTGTCATCCATGCATTTCATCCAACATGCCCCTGGTCTAGAAATGAAATGTTAACACGAGGAGCTCTCCAGTAACCTACCCAGTGGTGCTCATGGGGGAAACAAAATGAACTAAACCGACAGACTCCAGGAGCTGCCACCAATATCCCACATACGAACTTGGAATCAAAGTAGAGTGTGGGAGACAGTTGCAAAGAGTATCGAACTCGCACTCAAGAGCCATTCAGTTCTGCCTCCAGGGATGGTACACCTATGCTCTCTGACAAGTCTATTGTCACTACCAATCTCCTATTTGGTTAAGACAATTTGCGTCTTTCTGCTAAAGATTAACGACTTAAATCTATGTAAAGAAATGTCTTTTTTTTTTTTTTTAAGATTTTATTTATTTATTTATATGAG
>NC_138372.1:54017779-54039373 GCF_054177405.1 Leptonychotes weddellii
GCGCCCATTTTATATGCTTTTTTTGTGCAGTATTTTAGTTCTATGTTTATTTTTTAAAGATTTTATTTATTTATTTGACAGAGAGGAACACAGAGAGAGAGGGAACACAAGCAGGGGGAGTGGGAGAGGGAGAAGCAGGCTTCCTGCAGAGAAGGGAGCCCAATGTGGGGTTCAGTCCCAGGACCCCAGGATCATGACCCGAGCCGAAGGCAGTCGCTTAACCGACTGAGCCACCCAGGCACCCAAGAAATGTGTCTTTTTATTGTTCTTTCTCATCTTATTTTTTCAGTCTTAAAAAAGATGTCAACTTTGGAGATTCCTCAAATAGAACAACACACAAACACCCAAAAAAGAAGGCTGGAAGTGCCATTTTGACACCTGGAGTTCCCTGTCACTGGTGGATGCCACAGAAATTCTTTGTTATCTCTTTAATAAATATATATTAAAGTCCCTTGGCAGTCAATGATCTAATGTTTACACTTCTAACTTTTACTGAGTGATTTCAAAGGCCCATTACTTGTATTATTGGCAATTTTTCTATGGTGCAAGTTGAATCTTGTGTGATTATATTGCAGGTAAGGTGTACTGGAGGAATTTGAGTCTAAACACTACATCAAAAACTAATGATGTAATGTGTGGTGATTAACATAATAAAAAAATAGTCAAAGAAATAAAAAAAATAAAATTGTGAAAATTGGCTCAGTTCAATTTAGTAGTCAAGGGCTGAAGTATGGAAGTTTCAAGAGGAATGGAAGGTCCTAAGGGAGGGATTAACTCAATTGCAAATTGGGAAGAAATGTTCATTCCCCAAGGAAGGATTTTGATTTAATATATTTGGTTTTTTCTACCTACACGCTCACTCCTACTCAAAGAAGAAAGAACAGGGGTGCCTGGTGGCTCGGTCAGTTAAGCGTCTGCCTTCAGCTCAGGTCATGGTCCCGTGTCGGGCTCCCTGCTCAGTGGGGAGCCTACTTCTCCCTCTGCCTGCTGCTTCCCCTGCTTGTGCTCTCTCTCTGACAAATAAATAAATAAAATCTTTAAAAAAAAAAGAACAACTGAAATTTGCAAGTGTAGAAGAGCAATGATTATTCCAGATGGACACTTCTTTCTTTTCACCCTGGGGTAGCTGTCTCTTAGCAGGACATAAATATTCTGCTCAGTAACTCCATGGAGGAGCTTTCCAAAAGCAGGCAGCCCATGTGGATCGGTCTATGATTTTCCAGTTCTATCTATAAGTGGAAGATAATTTCACTTCTTGGAGTGTTACAAGCTGGTGTTTTGGGCCAGAAACCTTGAGAAATAGACAAGAGGATGGATTCAAAGAGCAAAATAAGCATTCAGAGAAAGAAGTTTTTGGAGGGGCCAAGCTATTTTGGACTTGGAATTATAGGTACTCTGTGGGTAATTTATAATAGTTGTGTGGTTGTCTTTGAAGTGCTCTGCCCAAAAATGCAGACTTAGGTTCTAGGTGTGGGTCATATGGGATGTTCATATTAGCTTGTGGGTCTTTGTCCTGGATCCATGTCCTGGGAGAATGACTTTTATGATACAGGTCTGCTTATGATACAATCAGAAATATTATATAGAAATGGAGTCATTTTTAATAGGAGTGGCCTGAGTAAGTAGGCGGACCATGCCTGAATTAAAGCAAAGAGCAGGTGGGCCCAGTGGGTGGCCTGCAAAATGTTAGAGCAATATACGAGTCCAACTATGGCAAACAGACATTACTAGGGGGCCTTGGAAGGCACCAGCCAAGCTGGCTTAACTTTGAACTCTACTGGCACAAATAGCCTGGTTATGTAGATGGGTGGGATCTTCCATACTTCTAGTGATTTTCAGCCAGGTATACAAGGTGAAAGGCCAGATCCTTTTAACGGCAAAGAACCTGAATTCCCAAATAGGTAGAAAGTGCTAGCTCAGCTGCCCCAAATTTCGTTTCTCTTTTATGTTTTGAATTTATGGCAGGACTGAAAGAGACTCTGAAGGGGCTAAGCTTGGAAACACAAGACTTGTCCACAGGTCCTTAAGAGTCATTTCCCACTATTGTCTCAAGTTGAGTCTGAACTTATTAATTACACAGGCTTAGGAAATGGCTTTTGATTGCTGAGATCCAAATTATGACTTTATTCAGAGAAGAGTCTTAGATTTTATCTATATATAAAAAGGAACTGGAACCCTTATTATAAAGAGAATATTCTATTTTTCTGGATGGAGGTAGAGAAAACAATTCAATAATACTGCTGCCTTTTAAAAAGGCAGTTTTAAGAAGGCCTGGGCAGTAATAAGGGATCAGGTTTGCTCAGGAAGTTAAGGAAAAAATGGAAGGATACAAAATACTTGTTTCAATCATAATGGAGGGGCAATGGATGAATGGAAACAGGGAAAAAAAAAAAAGAAAAGGAATCCAGACTAATTAAATGGTATAGCCAGTCCAAATAGATCTTAAGGGGGAATGTGGCATACTAAAAGCCTAAAGACAGTGATATATAGGAGAAAAGGATGTCTGGTTTTAACTGCTCTCAGTCAGGGTTTCACAAAGGGGAGATATCCTTAGTTATTACTAGCCCAAAACAAAACAAGCACCTCTCCTATTCCCCCTTCAAAAAAATAAAACAAATTATCATTTTGGCTGTGGGGTGAATCTAATATTGGAAGAGAGACAGAAAGGATGGGAGAAAACAGTAAGAAACATATTATAGTAATCAAAGTCAAGGTACAGAAGTAGATTTCCAGTGGTAGGGATGCAAAATGAGAAAGGATTTAAGAAAATTCTTTGAGAGGGAAAATGGATGGTTTTAGTTATAGATTGGATATGAGGAGAGAGGAAGATGGGGATGTTAAAAATTACTCCTGGGGTTTTGGCTAGCACAACTGGATGGATGATCATGACAGCAGAAAATAATGCAAATGGGTTGATGATCGAAGGATATGAATCCTAAGTTCAATTTGGGAACATACTAAGTTTGAGATGCTCTCGAAACATAAGCATCAATATCAGATGAAGAGATGGGTAGAAAAGATCTAGGGTCCAGAGAAGGCTGGCCTGGGTATGAATGTTTGAGCCACCTGTGCGAAGGTGCAAATTACTGTCATGGGAAGACATGAAATTGCAGAACTGAGGAAGAGCTTTTAAAAAACTGGTGTCTCCTACTTCTTTACAATGCACTTTAAGAGGGAGAATGGGTTAGCCTGGTGATGGGTATTAAGGAGGGCACGTTCTGCGTGGAGCACTGGGTGTTATGCACAAACAATGAATCATGGTACACTGCATCCAAAGCTAATGATGTAATGTATGGTGATTAACATAACAATAAAAATTAAAAACAAAACAAACCCAATGCACTTTAAGAATCCTTCATATTGTCTAAGTCGTGCTACTCAAATAGTATATCGATTACCAACAAATATTTTATGTTCTTGCCCCAAGAAAATTAAAATTGTGTAAAAGCAAACAAACACTTGAAGACAAACTAAATCAAAGATAGAAGTAATTGGTGGGGTGCCTGGGTGGCTCAGTCAGTTAAGCATCTGACTTTGGCTCAGGTCATGATCTCAGGGTCCTGGGACTGAGCCCCATATCAAGCTCCCCATTCAGTGGGGTGTCTGCTTGTCCCTCTCCCTCTGCCCTTCCCCTCCCTCTCCCCCGCCCCCGCTTGTGTTCTCTCTGTCTCTCTCTCAAGTAAATAAATAAATTATATTAAATTAAATTAAAAAAATAAAGTAACTGGTATCTTAAAAGTGTCCTAATCTTTCTCATGTATGTATAATGATCTGTATTATACAAATATAGATGAATTATTCATACCCATTAAATACTTTCTGAATAGAAATTCTCAGAGTGATAGTATTACAGTAGACCTGGAAACAACTAAATATTTTGTTTAATATGTATTACGGTAAGTTCTGAGAATGATTATTTTTAGTTTTGTCAAAAGAGAAACTATGTAATAGAAGAAATAAAAAATTCAAGAGACAAAGAAAATAATTTCTATTTCTAATTGGCTTCAGGGAAATTAATGATCTAGAAGTTCTTCTATGTATATTTCATACCTTTCTAGTCTTTACTAAACCATTTCCTTTCTAGATCTTTTAGTTTTTATTTTTATTATCAAAATGGTGGAAATATTTTTTTTTTGAAAGGCAAAGGTAAATAGACTTCCTTGTGAGGAGTGAAACTATGGGAGATTAGAATTACTGTTAAGGTTAGATTTATCCTGGAATGATGGATTGACAGGAAATAGCACTGAATCATTTTCATCAAAAAGCAAGCTTCTCTATTTTGAGGGAAGATTCCATATGATTCTATCAGATTTTAATGTTTTCTAAGAGACAGCATCAAAAAATACTTTCCAGACATGCACAATATATTTGTATCTGATTTTATAGAATGTCTATACTATTTTGAGTTGCTACCATATTGTTTGTCATTTAAAAAAAATACAAAAATGGTTATTTTCTTAACTGAATGTTATGGAGACTTTGTCAACAAACATAAAATATGTGTTCTATTCAGCAATAAGCTGGGTAGTATTTGTATGCTTAGAGCTCTTTAGTGATCTTTTATATATACTCAAGATCCTCTTTCTATAGTACCCCAGTTCTTTGAGGTCAGGGAAAGATGTGGAGTAAACATGAATACAGGTCCTTACAAGCATTTATGTGGGGTACAGGAGTAGGGTGAATAAGGAGATATTTATCACATGATATGAGGAGTACCAACAGAGATTTGTTCCAGGTCTCCCTTTTTATGACAGAGAGTGAAAAAAAAAAAGTTTTTACATTTCCCAAAGTCATGGGTGCTAGTAATAGAGTGCATGAATCTCAACACATCCCATTGATGTGAACTGCTTTGATATTCCCTCCCCCTCATAAGCAGTTTAGAAACCAACAAATATGCCAGCACATTATTATATAGTGTCAAGTTCCAAGTTTTTTTAGAAACAAATATTCATTAAGTAACATATATGTCACAGAACTTTAGGGCATTTACAGATTTACTAGAACAAATTCTGCTAATTTCAGAGAGTTGGACTTTTCCCATATTATTGTTTGATTACATGTTCAACCATACATGATCATCCAAAATTAAAATATCCCAATATAAAATTAAAGGAGTGCTTAGTTTAATTAAGATAGACTTTAGAGTGAGGACGGTCTTTAGGTATATAATTTGGTTTTATGCATTCTGATTTCTATAGCTAGCATGCTAGTAATAATAGAAGAAAAATCTAAATGTTCACTGTTCATAGAAATTACATAAACAATCCATATAAAACTTTATATATGCTATGTAATTATAATCGTAATGAAGGTACAATAAGGAAGAAGCCAATTGGTGTCAATATAGTTAATCGAGATTTAATATGTATATCTTTCTCTAGGAGAAAGAGAATAAGAGAAGAAGAAAAGTAAGAAGAGGAAGAGGATGAAGGGAAAGAGAGAGAGAGAAAAAAAGGAATCATCTGAGTAATAAGGTTGGTAGAGACTTAGAGAAGTCACTGTCTCCAAGCCTCATAAATCCAATCTCTCCTCACTCATACAGACCCCAGACAAATACTAATAATGATAATTAATCTAAATTAAGCATAAACTGTGTCAGAAGCAACAAAGTTCCTCAAATGCTTTATCTTACTTAAGAACCACATTGTCTGGTGCTATTTTATTTTTATCTTAGAGATGAAAAAGCTGCAGTTAGAGAGATTAAGTAACCTTCCTAAGTTCTCTTAGCTGACAAATTAGATTCAAATCCAGATCTGTCGGACTCAGGCATTTTCATTATATAGATAAACATAGACCATTCTACAAGCAGTTTGGACATGGCTATCTCTGCTCAATTAATTTCATCATGAGAGAATATTCTTTTCATCTCAATTAAGATACCACTTCTTCTTTGAAGCCCAGCTAAATCCTTCCAGAAAGACGTCATCCCTCCCTCCCGTGTGTTCTCATCTTGTGGATCACTTGGGACCTGTTAGCATGGCAGCACAGTGCAGCTTTGGAATGGTTTTAAATTCTTTATGAGTCTTTGAGCAAGTTCCCTAGCCTCCATAATCCCGTTTGCTCATTGGTAAAATGGGAATAACACCTTCACTGTAGAGCTGCTGTGAAAATTAGATTATGAAAATAAAACATTTAGCAAGTGTCTAGCTCAAGAAAGGAACTCAAAAACAAGAATTTCTGTTTGATGCTTGATTCCCTGAGTAGGAGGTAAGCTACACAGTGATAAGAACAGAGTCATTCTTCATTTTCTCACAATTAACCAGATGAGCCGTACATGAGTACAGAAAATTAAAAATTAGTCAATTATATCCTACCCCTATGAAAGACAAGGTACATGACCAGAACTAGCATAGATTGAGCACTTATTCCATGCCAGCAACTATTCTAAGCACTCTTCATATGCCAACTCTTATTTAACTTTCACAAGTCTATAACTACTGTCACGATTTCCATTTCATACCTGAGACAGAGAGAGGTAAGTTGTCTGAGATCACAGCCTTAAAGGCTACCATCTTAGAGATGCTAAACCTTTGCATTTAATAACCCTCCATGTTCTCAGAGAGAGACATTATTAATATACTGGGGCATTTCCCATGATGTTTCCACATGTGGCCATAACGCTAGCTGTTAGTATTTTCTGGAACTTTAAGAATCCCTCCCCCCAGCCCCATATTCAGAATCTTTCACTGGATAATACCACAGTGCCTAAATACCGAGGGAAAAATGACTTCTAGCTTTTCACATCCGTACTCATCCTCATTTCACCTGTTACAGGTGGAAGGAGTAAAATATACTAGGAGTTAAAATAAGCTATACCCAAAATTCACACCCTCACATGAGAGCTGAAGCCTCTTGTGTGCAGGTAGCAGTGTGTCAAAGGGAATGCGCATTCATTTCCTTTGCCACATGTGCCTGTGCTCAGAGTACTGTGTGAGTAAACAGAAAAATAGACCGTCTTTGCATGGAATGCTAATGCATATTTGAAGATGAATATATGGGCGGTGGGGGGGAGGGAGCGGAACAGGGCATAGAGCCGTTCTCCATGCCCAATCACAGGCTTTGTCAACTAGGTGAGTTAATGCTTTATGATTTTCATCAGCAGAAAGAAAGAGTTGCAATTACTGAGGATTTTCACAATTCTTCAATGCGCAGCTACAAAGGACTGGCTCAACAAAGCCCCTTTTCATCACAAAGGTTCGTACTCCTATTTCTTTTCTTGCTGCTCTTGCTGAAAACATTTTGTCAATATTTTCTCAGACCCCGTTTCAGGTAGTATGTGGGTTAGTGTGTATGGTGGTCTATGGTATGGTAGAAGAATGGATGTGTGTGTGTGTGTGTGGGTGTGTAGGAAACTGAAAGGTGAGGCATAGTCCATGGACACTATTATTTTAAAACCCTAAAGAAATAAAATAAAACCTTTACTCAGAGCAAATACTGCACTGCTGGTGAAGGGGAAAATCAGAGTCACCAATCATTACTCACTTGTGTTTGGGCTCCAGGCATTTGTGACCTGCCAACTAATATGGTGTGGGCCCAATAAGCACATGTCACTAATGTACCTGAGTACCAGAGGCAGCATGAATGGAGATGTGCATTTCATCTCTAGTGTCTTCATGATATATTTGTAGAGAGATGGAGGAAGGGGACGGGAGAACATGAAACAAATTAAGACTATCCAAGGAGAGAAATCAGGTCACTTGTCTTAGCACACATTTCCTCATCGCAGTCCTAAGGATGATTGCTAAGTCTTTTTGCAAACAGACATTCATGGATCAAGGCAGAACTGCTTTGCTTCTTTTCTGGAATGGTCAATTCCAGCTTTATGTATTACCTGCCCTCACAAGTCATATTTTCCTTACCACAATTACGGGCCTACTATGTAGCCTCTATTATTACTCTCTAAGAGCAAGTCATATTTGCAATGTGAACAAACTGCTGTCCGGTCAACAGTTTATACAGTAGGGGTTACCTTGTGCAGGAAGAGATTATGTGTTAAATGCAATTCAACTTGGGATTCTCTCTTGGATGATTTGTGGCCACACTGCTATCGCAATGAAAGCAGAAACCTTGGCTGTAGAGAGAGCTGTGTGGTATGCAAAATTTGGCTCTGTAGAGACTCATGGAGTCAGACCACTAATCTGCCTGGAACACTGAGCCCCCTTGAAACTGAAATGATGCTCTTGGCTTCAAAAGGTACATTGCAGAGGAGAAAATGTCTCAGAGTGTCAAAGTGAATTATTCCCCCTCACATTCTTCTCTAGTCTCCCTAGTGATTCAAGCCAGGCAAACAACATGAATGAAATATCTTGGCTCCTATTAATGATAGTAAGTTCTTCTCTTAACAAAAGTGATAGAACAACATAATAAACAGTTGGTAAATCTAAGTCTTTGGAATTAAATATTCCCACCAATCCAAATCACTCTCCCAAGGAGACAATCACCTGAAAAATAAAGTTCTTCATTAATAATTCAGTATCAACTAGAGAAAATTATTTCAAGAGCTGAATATATAAGAGCTTACATCTTCAACCTCAGATTGAAAAATTAAGAAGCCATTTATTATTTACTAAAAATCGAGAACTTCTGACTAGAACACAATGTCTAACTCCTCAAACTTGGAGTGACCCGATATCTGCTTTATTAATAGACTGAAAAGAATGGGTGATAACAGACATTATTCTTACTTCTTTTTACAGTTCTAATACTTAAGAGTGCCAGACATAGTAAAAACTCAATAGGTACTTATGGGATGCATAGTGGATGACTCCTTACCATCGGACAATTAACCGAAACTTCTGAAACAAAAAAAGCTCCTCCAAAGTCTTTGTGGAAAACCAGCTGCTAATTCATTTGGTGTTGATTTTGCAGAACCCACACAACAAAGTATGTAAATCCACTAATTCAGACTGTGTTTCTGAGGACACTGCTCATTACGACTGTATAATAAATGAGAGTGCACAAGTCACCATTAGCACAGAACAGATTGTTTGGGTCGCAAAGACAGCAGCTGCCACAGCTTGACAGCTTTCTTGTTAGTGAATCAGCTTTACTGACAGCCTATTTGATTGAAAACCACTGTTCACTGACAGTGTGTTACAGTTGATATACATATGTATCTCATGAAAAATGAGACAGTTGCTGAATGAAAGGTTGAGAAGCTCCAGCTTTCTGAACTACATTAAAAAAGAAGGAAGTTCTTATAAAAGCAGGGCTATTGGTGTATAAACACATTTTGCTTGCCAAAAAACCCCCCACATACTAACAACAAAAGTGCATGCGAAAGCATGATGGGTCTTCTGTGCATTGTTTTAAATTAGTCTTCCTGTCATAGGACTTTTATTTGCAACCAAATAAAGCCAATGTGAAGACAGAACTTTTGGGAGAAGCACATTCATTTCACTTCTTAAATCTCGGGACTGTCACAGGATGAATGTGTTGGGGGGGATCCTTTCTCACATTTGAACTTGGTGTAGAAGGACCATGAGCAGAGTGGGGATGACATCAGTAAGCAGAACCAGTCATCCATAATCAGGCAAGTGTGATATATGCTACCCAGCACAGACGTGACACCATACTTCAATGCTGAAAAGCTTCTGTTTCAGCAGCACTGGCCTCCGCCTGAGTAGAAATGTGGGGATAAGAATAGTTCAGATATTCTGGGGTTACTTGAAAAGTGACAAGAGTGACATTTCGCTGGAACAGGAAGCGCCAGATTCACTCATTTGGACTTCTCTGCGAGGTTCACTAATTTATGTTCCCTAAGCTCTTCCTTAGAATGATCCATGTGCTTGGGGCCTTAGGAAGTACGGTGAGTTAATGCATTTACCTGATAGCTTTGTCCAAGTTCCCATTTGTCATCATCACATAATTTGGCAGAGTTTCTAGCCCCTATACAAGTGAGAGACAGGATCAGAATATCCAACATGCCTGCAGGTCAGGGGACCAAAGCAGTTGCACTCAGACATTGATTGGGGTAGGCTGGCAGGGCCCAACTGTTCTTGGTGTAGGTGCTGCTAATAATGAGTGGCAACAGGGGTGGACAGTAAGCATTTGAACCAATGATGAAATGTTTAAATCATGGAATAAAGGTAAATTATAGAGCTTGTCATTTTTTTTTTAAAAGACAGAGAGGAACGGTAAAGTATAATTTGGTGAATGTGAAGAAAGAGTGAGGAGAGAAAGGCAGAAAGAGAGGGAGGGAGAAAAAAAAAGCAAGGGAGAAAGAAAGGATAAGAAGGAAAGAGATCATCTGTGTATAAATGAAATATTTTTTAAAGAGTAGTAAGATCACACATCAATTAGGGCAGCATGGGTTTTTCTGTTGTTTAATTTGTTCATTCATTTATTCACCAGAACTAATAAAGTAAATTGTTCTTGCTTCGTTATTTAGTACGCAGTGGGAAATCTATAAATGTTTATTATAGCTTACAGTAGGCAATTTATAAAAGATCTGTCCTATAAGTTAAATGTATTTCCCCCTCTTCTCTTTCGGTATTTCTCTTTCTGAGAGTCTGTAGCTGCAAGAGTCCCAGGCAGATAGATAGCCACTGTCTTATCTAGGATTGGGCTTGTCAGTATCACTGGGACTTATTTTATTTATTTTATTTTATTATTATTTTTTCCATTGGGACGTTTAGGCAGGGCTAAATATACTCAGGAGTGACTAAGAAAAGTTAGAAATAAAGAAAGGAAGTAAAAGAGGCCAGATAAAAGAGTAAAACCATGAATATGGTGTGTGGCCAGTCTCTTCAAATAGAGACAACTGCTATTATGTTTCAGGCAAACAGGTCAGCTTGATGAAGTAGGCAACCTCTTCTTTAGTGTGATCTAAGGTAATATGAAAAGACACATACCCCCAAATATTTGCTCTTGCCCTCCCCATGACTTGACCTGAAGTCTCCTCCATTCTTCCCATGATGTTAGGCTTGACAACAGGGTATTGAATAGAATCGCATTAATATAGTATGGCAATGCTACCTTTTAGGCAGAAAAGACTTTATGTGTCAGGCAACATGTCTTTTGAGTGATGATGGTGGTATTGATGATACAGTAACTGTAGGAATACCCCAGGATAGAAAATAGATAGACCATTGGAAACTGGTGGTTAAAACTGGGAATATACTGTAAAGTCAAGCAGCAAAGTCAAGCAGTGGATACCTATTTTATTGACTTTTCAACTGTACTGGGCTAAACTTAACCTGAAAGAAATACATCAGCCTATTATGTTGCCTCTAAGTTTCTAAGACCCACTCTTAGGAAGCAGGATAGATAGAAGAGAGAGTCAGTATTTTGGAAAGAGAGAGGAGGGTATCCTTATTCTTAAAACTGCTGCTACTCCAATCGTGATCCAAACACAATGCTTATGCATGTGGGTGGTTGCTACAATTTGTAAACTCCAAGCTTCTTCAAATTCTGGCTCAGAAATACTGTAATTTTCCTAAATCCAACAGGACCTCAGAAACAATCCAGACTCATTTAGTGGTAAATAGAATGCCTTCAGGACTGGTATTTGATATGAATTGGAATTGTAAACAGTCAATAGAAATCATTAATTAGCTTTCCTCATGGATTTTGCAAAAACTGAATCAAGTTTAAATGAGCAATAAACAATTGATGGCCGTTTTTATTACTGACAGAAAATATGTTATGTTTACTGTGGAAAAATCTCAAACTACCACAGGGAAGCAAAGACAAAGTGATGGAGTATTCTTTCTTGCCCAGTTTAGAGCTTCTTCTATATGGCTGAAAACGACAGAGATCCTAGCAGCCCAAGGGAGCTCCACTTTCCCCTGGGAGCAAAAGCTGAAGCTTCGACATTGGCCCTTATCACCCACCATTGTGATCCTGGTGACTCTGCCGGCCTCTTCCATGCTTTCTCTGATTTCATTCCTCTCTGGCTGCTTTGGTCTCACCTTTAGGCTTCAGCATGAGCTTTTCCCTGGGGCTGGAATGCTCTTCCCTAGGTAGGCACCGGGCCACGCTTCCTTCAAGTCCTTGCTTAAATGTCACCTCTTCAAAGAGGACTACACTTAGAACTTCATTAAAATTACAATTCCCAACCCCCCCAATCTCTCTTTACCTTCTCTAACTTTTCATTTTTTTTCCACTGTGCTATCGCATTCTAATATACACTTTAGATTTTGTTATTTTATTTTTAATGCCAATTGTTTATCACCTGTCTTCTTCTGCTGAAGCGAAAGCTCCATGAAGCCAGGTTCTGTTTTATTTACTCATGTATCCCAAGACTTTCTAAAACAGTGTCTGCCATATGACAAGTACTCTAACATAGTTGTTAAATTAATCCAATAGGTGTGAGATCCTGGGAAGGGACTTAAAATACATGCCTCAATTTCTACATCTTTTAAATGAAAATGGTATCTACTGTGGTGAGGATTAAGCCGGAGAGCTATTACAGTGCGCTCACCGTTAAGCCTGGCACAACATCTATAAAAGGTAACATCCTTATTGTTAACATCAAAAGGACCTTCTACATCTTCCTGTGTTACTTCCGGTACCACAGTTATTTTTATCCAGGGGCTTATTCTGATAACTTTCCCAGACTAGTGTCTGTTCATATATTGTTAATGAAGGTTTCTAAAGTCTGCTAGAAAGAACTATTTTGTCCTCCTCACACAATTTTCCTCTTTAGTCACTTTCCTACTGGTTTTTCTTACCAGCTGTTCTCATACCATTTATACATTTAGACAACTCTACATCTTATGCAATTTTGCTACCTTGCAAAGCTTTATATTAAGACATTCTCTTATGCACCTCACCCCTCAAACCCGAATTAGGAACCAACCCATATAATAAGTCAGGTTTGCATCATGCCTTTTCAGTTTGCTTTTTTTCAATTCTAGCAGAAATCATAGATTATGTTCCAGTTTGGAGTTATTTTTAGAGCAACTGCACATTTTTCTGACTTTTGAAAAATGCAAGCACTTTTAGAGTGCCTTGCATATAGTATGCATCGAATGCATATTTGTTGAACGTTAGGTAAATAAAACTCTGTGATATATTCTGAGCATAACACTCAATATTCAGGACAGCAGCGTACCCTCAAACAGTTTAATCCTTGTATGCAGAAAAAATACGAGCACTCAATAATAGTGTTATTTATCATATATTAACTTTTGTTTATATAACAGTTTTAGGAATACAACATATTCCTGACTTCAGTGGTTTTTCTCATTCCCACAGTAGCAAACAATAGTAGTCTCTCAATAATTATTTTTATAATGAAGTAACAGATGAGTGAAATAAATCATTACCTTAGGACTTTTTATGCTTTTTAAATATTCAGTAGAACCATTTTTGAAGCCGGCGGTAAGGTTTAATTTCTCTCAGAGGAAATGACTAAGCCTGAAGTTTCTGGACATTTGAAGGATATACCGGAAGTAAGAGGCTAACATTTATCTCCACATTGTCTGCAGTTCTTTGACAGGTTAGGTAGAATAGGAAACATGGGTATTAAATTTCAATCAGCAGACACATATTGGGCTGGTGAGAGGTTGAGTAATGATTGGGAAGCTCCATATTTAATCACTGGTTGGCTGCATTGCCCTGCATAGGTCATGAACTCTAGGCAGGTATTTCTGGATTGTAACATTCTTAGGAAAGAAAAATTACTTCTCAGAATGTTATCCCACTCCTCTACTGCTCCCACTACCTTACAGAAATGGAAATAGTATTGGCACTTTGCCCCCAGATGTGAAAGCCTACCATCAGAATATTTTGCTCTTTGCAGAGGATGGATTCTTTGCCATTTCCAACAGTGTGTGTGTGTGTGTGTGTGTGTGTGTTAACACACACATACATATATAATTATATATAAATGAACACACATACATGTGTATATATGAATGTTGTAAATTAATCTTTTCAGCAGAATTTCATTTTCTTCTCTGTGATCTCCTAAGGGATAGTAGATCTAAAATGGAAGGTGGCCCTGAACTGGCTTAGTATCTCTTCTGGGAGAGGATCATATACTAGAAATTTAACTGTGATATAATTGACCTCAACCCTAATTACTTAGGAAAATCTGCCAGAAGAATCAAGAAATTAACTGATTTTTTTTTCCTTGAGAACTATAGAATGATGACGATTAACAGAAAGATTGATTTTACGTCACACCTAACATATTGTTTCATCCTGGCTCTGTAAAGTTAGAATGTGTACCAGAGAGCATGGCAATCTGTTCACAGGATGACAGTATAATTAATGGGAACTACGCATTTGAAAAATGGCTTCTCTCTTTATGTTTAAAAATACATATATTATTTCAAAGTGAAGCCTAACTGAGTCTGTTTGTCCTTGACCAGAGGTGGTATCTGAATCTCAGAGGAAAGCTGATCCACTGTGTTACTGCCTTACTAAGAGAAGTCTTCAGGGACTTTACAACAGAAACGTTGGAAGGTTGTGAGTGAGACCAAAACAGAACAACTTATACACTATTGAACTGATGTTTCTAACTTAAAATACTGCCCTTCCATATTTAATATTTCCACCCGTTATTATTACAGATAGACTCTGAGTGAATATGTGAAGGAACTAGTTAACTATAGACATGGTATTTCACTTTAAGCAAAAGAATCTTACTGTCTAGAATGTGTTGGTTTTAGCCATGTTAAATTAGCTTTACTTAAAAAGATAAGCAGTGGGGCGCCTGGGTGGCTCAGTCAGTTAGGCATCTGCCTTTGGCTCAGGTCATGATCTCAGGGTCCTGGGATGGAGACCTGCGTCAGGCTCCCTGCTCAGCGGGGACCCTGCTTCTCCCTCTCCCTCTGCCCCTCCCCACCACTAGTGCTTGCTCTCTCTCACTCTCTCTCAAATAAATAAAATATTTTAAAAAATAAAAATAAATAAATAAAAATATATGGAGAGGAATAAGCTTCTTTATCCAAGAAAGGTAAAACCAACAGAACTGTCCATATTATACCAAATGTGCTAAGGACTTTCGACTCACCACCAGTCATTCATCATATGCTCTACGCAGTCCCAATTCTAAGTCATAGGAGAGTTCTTTGCACATCATTTTCTGTCTGTGTGAACCAACTGGGAACCTTGATTCATTTTGTAGGGTTTCTATATGCTTATATGCAGTGGTTCTTCTCTAATCCAGGTGTCCATTAACTTAGACTTACAAATGACTTTCAAAAATTTGACCAGCCAGAATAGCATTAAAACCACAGAATTTTCAAGGCTTCATCATATCCCTGATATGGAAGGAGAGCTGTACATCTTTCTCACAATCTTATTTATATCATAATTGGTGAAGAAATAGTCATTTTTTCACAATAAACATTTGAGGTCACACATAAGTACTTTGGTTCTGTGCTAATAAATGAACTACCTATGAGCCGTTTTCCTTTTTTCTTCCTCCTTCCTCCTGACAAGCTCCGATGACCATTTAATGACCCATGTGTGAGCTTTTGTTCATTTGTTAGTTTCCCTGTGGTAGAGATTTATATTGAGTCTTCTACACTTTCTCCTTTATTTATCTTTACGACTAATATTACTACTTGCAGCCAGGGGTGAAAGAGAACCAAAGAACAGGAATTGAATGTATGACCTCAGCCTTATTAAAACCATACACTGATCTATAGCAGTCACGTCACACCTAGAAACATCAAACAACCTGGCCTGCGACAGTATCTACACTTAGTACTCTATGCATGTGGCCATGCCACTGATGTACTTCCATGAAAATCAAATTGTTATGTCATGGCTGCTTCAAATGTTATCCATAAAAGCATATGCAGGAAGGGAAGAAGGAAAGAAATATATATGAGGGAAAGCAGTGGAGAACTCTTTCAATTACAATGAAAAATTAATATTTAATATATCGTACTAGTTTTTCTTGAGCCAGAAAAATATGTAGTCAACTGGCACTGTCCCCATTCCCAGTTGTTTATAACTTTCTTAAAATAATGCTTTGGGGGCTAAAATGCCTTATAAATCATCTTGGCCAAGAAACAATTTTGTTCAGAAAATTCAATTTAAAACAAAAACTGGAAGTTTCTGAATTACTTGACCACAGGGAAGAAGAAAGGAGTTCAGCTATCTAAAAGTGTATATGCAAGGAATCAAAGGAAAAAGAATAAGATTAGCATGGCCTAGAAAACAAAGAACTTGAGTGTCAAGCAGATGAAATCCAATAATTTTGATAAGAGCAAATAATGTTCATGCTAATTGGATCCTGCTTTCTCACTTTAAAGATGAGGAAACCGAGTTTCCGAGAAGTTAAGTGATTCATTTAAGGGACAAACATAGCATTACACCTCTGCTTGAAGATGATTTAGTCCTGTGAAATTGTGCCGAGAACATTAAACTGGGAATTAGGAGGCCTGAGTGTTATTTCTGGCTCTTTTAACAAGATGGGACCCCAGGAAAAAACACATAACTGCTCAGTTTCATGTGGAAACTGTACAGTTGAGCTAGAACATCTCCAGAGGTCTTTCCAACTCTGAAGAGCCAATGTCAATCACAGAAATTGCTAGATTGTTTCTCTTTCCTTTGGTTTGTTTTTCCATGAGCCTTTAATGGTGCGCTGGCCACAACCTTTCCTGTCAATTACTCACAGGACTGCAAACCCAGAACTCGTACTTGTCTTTCTCTGGTTTGTTCAGTATATACCTCCGCCATGTTCAGTTTTCACCATTACCTTTCCTTGATGATAGCACACTCTTCTTTCACTTCAACTTATTTTTTCCATTCAGTTCCACACTTCAACGGATTTTCCAATGACGCTTTCTAGACTCAAACTAAATGCTTTTTCTGATCCTCGCAGCTGAAATTGATCATTCCTTTCCTTGTCAATGGTTTCTTAATTTTATCGTTCTTTGTAGTTATTTTTATATATGTAGAGATATCTAAGAAGCATGTGAAAATTGTCCAATTTCACTTTTAATCAATGTAAATTAAAATTGGATGCTATATTTTACCTACCAAACCTTAAATTATTAGGAAATGATAATATACATTATTAGTTGTATGCACAGAAAAACAAAACTTTCACATTCTGAGAGTATAATTATAAACTGGTACAGCCTTTCAGAAGACTAATTTGGCAACACCTATCAGAAGGTTTAAAATGCACATCTTATAACCCAAGAATTCCAATTCAAAGAATTTATTCTAAGGACATAAACAAAGATGTACAGAAGAGCAATGTGCAAGGATTATCATCATAGTATTATTATATAACCAAATTAGAAACAACCTATGAAACAATAAAACTTGGTTTTAAATTGTGGTACCCCTATGCAAGATACCTTTTGGCTATTAAAAAGCATGTTCATGAAGACTGATTAATTACCTGGGAATAGGATAAAATATATTAAGCTGGGAAGGGCACAAAACTATATGTACAAAATATATGGAAATACAAAATTTGAAATGTTGACAGTGATTGTTTTTGGATGAGTTTTCTTATTCTCTTTATACTCTGATTTGGTAAACCCACGATGAACATGTATTACACAATAAGAAGAAGACAGACTATAAATGTGGAGTCATGTTATGTTTTCCCTGGAAGGGTTTCCTAGTCTAGTCAGTTTGAATACTGAGATGGATGCTAGTTGGGAACGCAGAAGTCTGTGGCTTCACTCTTATGTCCCCTGTGTGTGAAGAGAAGTCAGACACATTTTTGGATCATCAGTCTCCACATTTCTAAAATGATGTGTTTGGGAAAATATGATCTATTTTATATTCTTAATATTTGTTTATTCTGTAAGTCCATTAAATACTTAATAAATGAGAAACAAGAGGGACAACATAGGGACTATTTTGCTCTTATATATGAAACAGGAAACAAAAATGAGTGCCTATGAAAGTATACAATGATCAATGGGTGATAATAGAGAAAATTTAATACTAAGTCTGACACTTCAGATTTTTAAGTACCTCCAAATTAAAATAAATGAATAGACGTATGACAGAAAAAGAAAACTTATTTCTCCCTTACTCATTTATTGGTGGAAAAGTTCTAAATGATTAAGTCAGCCCATATGGAAATGCTATGATGTTAAACAGAAATTTTAGTGACCCCTGCGTAACGGGAGCTGTGATTGCCAGTTCCTTTCTGGTTTGAACTGGAAGTTTTAGCTTGCACTATTTATGGTGTAATGACTCCATACAGATGGGGAAATCAGATCAAGTGGAATCAGAACTTTGGTTTCTAATTAGATCCAGCTGTTCCATGGAAGCTGAATCTTTATCTCTAGGCCTTAAAACTAGTTTGCACAAGTTTCACATTTTAAAGAGCATTGTGAACCTGTGAAGAATAAATGCAGAAATAACAAATTTTTAAATGTAAACTCATGTCTGTCTTATCATAAATGAAGCCTGTATTTTTATTTCAGCTACCGAGAAAAGATCATTCAGGCTTTCTCCCTGCTGCTTGTTTATGAGAGTACTTATTTTCTTTCTGGCCTTCAATATTTTTTTTAAAGATTTTACTTATTTAATTGAGACAGAGAGAGAAAGAGAGTGCACAAGGGGTGGGGAGGGGCAGAGGGAGAGGGAGAAGCAGACTCCCCACTGAACATGGAGTCCACATGGGGCTCAATGTGGGGCTTGATCCCAGGTCCCTGAGATCATGATCTGAGCCGAAGGCAGATGCTTAACTGACTGAGCCATCCAGGTTTCCCAAGGCCTTCAATATTTTTCCAGAAAGAAAACTTTCTACCAATAAAGCTTTATTCTTTCGGTTGCATTTTTCTAAATTTTGATTAAAATAAATATAATATCATTACTATGTTCTTTAAAAGAGTTGTGCTTTTTAGTGTTAAAAAACAAATTTAAAAATAGCTCAACCATATGGAGATCTCATTTTGCTTTCTAAGTACATTGAGACATCAGCTTTTTTAATACCTTGATTTAGGAGAATAGAATGATAATTAGGTAACAAATGCTTTGGTGTTTTTCTCTGAGGGAAATATTAACAGTGTTTTGATAATAAATTCTTCCCTCAATCTTAGAAATAATTTTCAAAAAGTAAAAACAAACCAACAAACAAAGCCCCATAACTATGTAACAAATCCCTTTATCTGTTTTCTTTACTGAGGTATGCCTTCCCCTAGAATAGTGCCTGGCACATGATAGGTATTCAAAAGATATTTTCTGAATGAAAAAGGAAATGAAATTTAAGGATATAAATATTTATGATTAATGAATGAAATATGAAATATAAAAATATTTACTGCATCAAGAATAACAATGGACTACATAAATGGGAGGAAGGCGCCACTAAGATCTACTTGCTTTCAGAGAGTTTGTATAGCAGAGTGGTAATAGCACTGATTGGCTTTGGGGAGAAATGATACGAGTTCAATTCTGGGATGAGCATATTACTTGTGTGACCCTAGGAAAGTCATGAAATCATTTGAATCCAGATTGTTTTTCTACAAATTATGTATAATAATGTCCAGCGCATGGGGTTGCTTTGAGGTCTGAATAAGAAGTGTGTAGATTCTATAAACAGTATCATATTGTTACTGCTCACTGCACATGCCTATCAAATCCCTGCTTTTCTTCCTTGCTCTCATCCTTTGTTTTATCTTTAATATCTTTCAGCTCTTCTAATTGAAATACAATTCATTCTACCCAGACAGCTCAAATGAATCTTTTTTCTGATTACCCCAGATTTAACTTCTATATCTCTGTTACAGCATTTATCACATTCTATCCTGCACATCTTGAACCCACTTATGAATGTATATATCTTGTACATTATTGTATTTAATAGTAACAACAATAGCAAGCTAATATTAATTGAACACTTACTAGGTCCCAAGCACTGTGCTAATTGTTTAAGTGTTTTTACGTTATCTCATTTAACCCTCATGATTTCACATAATGTACTATTATTACTTTTTTCTACTTTCTTTGTTGAAGTTCATTCCCCAACCAGTAAATAATTACTTGCAAATTCCTTGTGTGCATGTAGTACATTCCAGGAATTATATTAAGTGCTTTATACAAGCTCTTTTTCTTATACATAATAATTTTGCGATGTAGGATTTATTCATATTTTACAAATAGGGAAACTAAGGTGCAAAAAAGTTAAGTGACATAACCAAGGTCACATAACCCCATAAACGATAATTAATATTAAATATCAAAGTATGTCTAATTCCAATTTCAAAACCTCAATTCTTCCACAGCATTCTTCAGCAAACAACAGTGTAATATTTCTACCAAATCCTCAAGAAATACTTCTTTAAAAAATGATTTCTTCTCACACATATAATCATTCATTATTTGCTTTGTGTCATAATATGAAACTGTATCATTCTTTACATAATCTCTCAGTTTTTGGTAAAAAAAAAAAGTTTGATTAGTCATTTTAGTGTAATCTGAATAAAATGTTTCCAGGTTAATTCCACTCTTTTTCTCACTTTCTAACCCAGACGTCGGCAAACTATGGTCAAATCCAGACATCCTGATACTTATGAATAAAGTTTTATTGAAATATACCATATCCATCTGTATCGGCATGTATGTATAGTATACATATTTTTGTGGCGACTTACACATTACAATACCATTTTGAGTAATTGCAATAGAGACCATAGGGCCCATGAAGCCTAAAATATTTACTATTTGGCAATTTGCAGAACGGTTGCCAGCCCCTATTCTAAATCATCATGGGTTCTATCTTATGGTCTTATCTTGGGTAAATTATCCCCTTATCTCTAAACTCAGTATTTTAAATCATCTCGGCAGACGTAGAAATTCACTGACTCATTGACACCTGCCCCCCCAATCAAATTCATTGATGCCAGGTGTTGGAATTCAAGGTTCTGTTTTAGGTACTTCAAATACAAAATATAATCAATATTAATGCTAAGAATAATTCGCTTTCTTCAGTTTTTTCTGTTTTCAGGCTCATAATTTATTATAATCTTAATAAACGACTAAAAGAATAAAGAGGGACAATGGTGACTATATATATAATCTGTGAATCTGTAACTCTTGATTCTCCTTTTAATCCACAGTCTTTGATTTAATTAAGACATTCTCTGGAGTGTTTATAAAGCCGTATTATATACATACACTTTGCAAGTACGAAGTAACTTTAAAATATTTCAGAAGCCTAATATTCATATGGACCAACTTTACTTTCTTGAAACTGAAAATTACACTGACAACTTAAAAAAAAAAACAAAAAACAAAACACCCTTCCATTTCAGAAATTCCTCTCCAACTAGGTGTATTAAATGGAAATTCTTTTCCCATCTTATTCTCCCTTTATTTTGCTACCCATTTCTTTGGATTAGAATGAAGCCCTTTATTTTTCACTTATTGTATTTTTTGTCAACTGACTATACACATCTTGTCTGATTGCTAATCATTATTGTACTAGTCTATCTGTATTTAGGAAACAAGTGATATTTATCAAAGTTGGCTGGAAGGACAATGCTCTTGTATGTTGGCTGCTACTGCTTCTGTGAGCACCAGAGCCGCCACCTCCACTGTTGCCAGAATTACCAGGTATTGTGCAAAGGCTGTATATATTACTTTCTTGTCAAGGCTACGTCAAGGTAAGCTTCTTGTCAAGGCTACGTCAAGGTAAGCTTCTTGTCAAGGCTA
>NC_138372.1:54039873-54062965 GCF_054177405.1 Leptonychotes weddellii
AATAATAATAATGTTGAATTAATATACATATTGGATTGTGCACCCTGAAAGAACAAGCTATGTTTCAGGGCAGCCACAGAATTTTTATAAATAGGATTTATCTAGCAGACCACAAAAATTCTCAATAAATCTCCAAAAGCAGAAATTGTATAGGTCATATTTTCTAATCCAACTTCAATAGCAAATGTTTAAATCTTCAAACCACAATGCCTAGATTCCAAACTTCTGGAAAAAAAAAAAATCTTTAATTTTTTTTGGTGCCTATATAAAAAATAGCAAGAACAAGTACATAATATAGCAAAACAGACCAGATGCAAGAAAAACTATACTCAGAAGCAACTTTATAAGTTTAATAGCTTTTAATTATGAAAAAACAGTTAAAAACAGAGCTACCCTATGACCCAGCAATTGCAATACTGGGTATTTACCTCAAAGATACAGATGTAGTTAAAAGAAGGCGCACATGCACCCCAATGTTCATAGCAGCAATGTCTACAATAGCCAAACTGTGGAAAGAGCCGAGATACCCTTCAACAGACAAACAGATAAAGAAGATGTGGTCCATATATACAATGGAATATTACTCAGCCATCACAAAGGATGAATACCCAACTTTTACATCAACATGGATGGGACTGGAGGAGATTATGCTAAGTGAAATAAGTCAAACAGAGAAAGTCAATTATCATATGGTTTCACTTATTTGTGGAACATAAGGAATAGCATGGAGAACATTAGGAGAAGGAAGGGAAAAATGAAGGGGGGGAATCAGAGGGAGAGACAAACCATGAGAGACTATGAACTCTGAGAAACAAACTGAGGGTTTTGGGGGGGGGATGAGTTAGCCTGGTGATGGGTATTAAAGAGGGCACGTATTGCATGGAGTACTGGGTGTTATATGCAAACAATGAATCATGGAACACTACATCAAAAACTAATGATGTACTATATGGTGACTAACATAACGTAATTAAATAAATAAATATATATATATATAAATAAATAAATGGAAAGAATGCGAGCAAATTAAGCAAGTTATCAGCATGAGAAGTTAAAAAATAAAACCTGAGGGAGATTTTTCCCTGTTAGAAGTGGGATAGCTAGCCAAGAACAACCCTCTAGACTAAAACAATTAGAATGCTGGATAAAATTTCAAAAGTGTGTTTTAAAATGCATCATCATAATTGAATGAAAGCAAAAATAAATGCTGAGCCCTAAAATTAATTGAAATGAGGACCACTAGAAGATAAAAAAGAAAAAGAAAATAAATTTGCAAAAGCTCCAGATACTGAATTTCAAAAATATAAGTCAAAATAAGCAAAAGTGAAGCTCAAATATGAGTAAGGAATGAGTAATTTTGAATTAAAATCTCACAGAACTTCCAGATATGAAAATTAGAATAAATACATTTAAAAACACCACAACCAGATAAATGGGTTATATATAGCTAAAGAGAAAACTGGTGAATTGGAATAAAGGTCTGGAGAAATTATATAAAAGAGAAATTTTACAATTCAGAGATACCAAGTGAGAGAATTTAAGAAAAAGATATGAAGAGTACAGCGTAAATGTCTAAAAGATATAAAATATAATTCATAAGGACATATTACAGAAAATGAGGAAAGGGGTAACAGACAATATTTAAAAAATGGCTTAGAATTTTTTCAGAATTATTGAAAAATACTGAAAAACCATAAGATCATTTTAATAGGTTCAAGAAAAAAAATCAATAAAATTCAACATATATTTATCATATAAACTCAGTAAACTATGAAGAGAAGGGGACTTGGTAACCTGATGAGAGGCAAGTACAGAATTTTTACATCAAGCATCTTAATAATGAAAAATTATATGCTTTCCCTCTCAGATCAGGAAAAGGCTTGACTGTCAGCACCCATACTCAACATTTCAGCAGAGGTTCTTATTTATTGCAAAATACAAAGAAATAAAAGATACATGAAGTTAAAAGGAAAAACAAGCTCACCAAATTCCTTTTATCTGTGGATGATTACATATTCTATACTGTAAAGCCAAAAGAACCTACAAATAAGAGAGTTTATCAATGATAGGAATGATCTAGCAATATCAGAAACTATTTTTAAAAATTCATTTATAATTGCAAATATATATAAAATTATATCTTAGGGAAAGATGTGTAAAGCTTTCAAGGAGAAAAATTACCAAGCTTATTGAAAGGCATCTAAGAGACTTTAAAATGAATAGACAGGTATGGCATATTGCAAATCTAGTGAACATATTAATTGTCCCCAAATAGATCTATAAATTAAATACAATTCCAATTGAGATCCCAACAGATATTTGTCAAACTTGGTAAGCTGATTTTAAAAATTGACATGGAGGAACAAAAAAAACAAGAAGAATCAGGACAGTCCTAAAGAAGAAAACAAATTAGAAGTATACCATTAATATAATTTAGACAGTTTGGTGTTGATGGAAGGAAAGAAAAATAGAGTACTAACTAGAGTAGAGAGGCCAGAAACGACCTAATGGGTAAAAATTGCAGGACAGATCTATTTGATTTCCAAGCTTCTCCATGTAGCTTCCACAGTAATTTTTACAAAATACAATTTTTACGAAATACAAATCTCATACTGTCACTTTCCTGCTTAAAATTATTCTGTGGCTTACCATTCCTTTAGGATTGTGGCAATCCCTTGACACGGCATACTAGCTTCTTCTTGATCTGAACCTCTCCCTGCTTGCGCAGTATTCTCCCAGAACCCCATTCCTTATTCTTCTTAATGTGGTGTCTCACCCATTCAAAGTTACTCACATATCCTAAATTAACCATGTCTGACCACACCATCTTGAAAGTTTTCTTCTCTGCCATCCTACTGAGGCACCAATTTCTACTCTGCCCTCAATATTGTGCCTGGCACCCAATAACTAACTGTTGAATCAAATGTTCAACAGATAAGACAAAAATGGCACATTCCTGGCAGCCTGTTCACAGTGGAAGGAAATTCCCACACATGAGTGTTATATGAACTGAATTCTTTGATGTGGACATTATAGGAGACTTGCTCTCGGTGGACCTGACAAGCAACTTTTAAGAGGATGTTATCAAATTGATGGTCAGTTACTAAGAATGCATTCAGAATTAAGCCGTGAAGATAAATTTTGAATAAACACTTCATTAGTTCCTGCATTATACCAATTTTGTTATAGAACAAATCACATTCTTACCATGCCATGTAATTGACTAATGAAATAGATGCTAGGCTTCAATATAATATAGGAGGAGGAAAAGCTTTTAATATGAATATTCATTTTACCATATATCATAGCTGCTCAGCATTCCAAATACACATAAGAAAAGTATCTGTTTAAATTACTTTTATCCCCTTTTGATTACTTTTAACTAGACATAAACAGCTAATTCCCTTTCTTTATAGTATAAATATAATAATGTGTACACTTTTCATCACTTGTTTACATAAATTGTTTTAGAGGTGTGTGCATTCTTTTCCTTTTATTACTGTACAACTCTATCAGTAAGCATCTGCATGTGCTCTGTGGGGGGAAAAATGTAATAGAATCTGAGGCTCAGTCCATATCAGGACACAAATTTTGAGGCCAATTTTCAAATGGACTTAAAATAGATAAGTTATAATCCAATTTCCTGTTACCAGTAAATCTTATTAGCATTTTCCATTACATTTTATAAGGCAAATGCTGATTTATGCTTGATAATCTTGATTTTTCCTTCACAACTTGAGTCTCAGATTAACAAGATTTTAATGTCATAGGAAGCTGGACGGCAAGTGAGATATACATTACTCCAGCCCCACTAATTTTCTCATTTGTAAATTACATTTAAGGACATAACTAAGCACCAGAATCAGTGTAGTCATGCTGAGACAGTGAAGAATGAGACACACGCTCCGTGAAACAGGCTTTTATTTTAATTTATGTTAAATTGTCAAATCCTAAATTAATGAATAGCAAGTGTGAGCTTCCAAATGGGCTCATGTGGAAATATTTCTATTTGTGGTTATTTTTTAAAATTATATTAAGGATTTGCTTTTTTGTGTCTGTAAAATAAATACCACTTTGCACCAGAACCCCATGTCCACTCAATGAGAGTACTGCAGACATCAAATAAAAGCAGCCATGCAACTAAAATTAAAGTTCAATATCATTAATTTAATTATAGTACATAATCATTTGACAGTGCTACGGATTGGATTTAAAGGATGATATTGTAATTGATTGTTAATCGTTAAAAAGCATGCAGTAAAGATAATGCTGCCTGGGTGGTAGTGAGTTATGATTTTATCCAATCCAAGGAGCAGATTGTGGGAACAAATGGCTCCTATCACCATCAATGAATCATGGAGGGTGGAAATTGAAACAGAGGTGGAAACATGCAGGGCAGAATGATGACCACCATTATAGAGGGCTAACAACGTACCAGCCTGTAGCTAAACGCTTTACGTATGTTATCTCATTTAATCTTTACAACAATTCGAGGGGGTAAATATCATTATCTCCATTTTACAGATGAAGGAAACAAAGTTCTGAGAGTTTTACATAACTCACACATGGTCATACGCTATACTGGGCAATGTGATACCTCTCTGATTGGAAAGCCCAAGCTTTGAACTGCTACTTACACTCTCCAGTGAAAATCTGCAAAATGAGCTACCTGTAATCTTAAAGTGCTTGGTGCTTGCTAGTTATGACATTTATAATTTACATGCAAACAGATATTTCCAGGAATGCCCTCATTCCCTCAGAATTTTTTCAAGTTTTTCTTCTCCCTTTTTTCCGTCATGATTTACAAGGGGAAAATAGTGGGTAAAATTATCTTACTTTTTAATCTGTTTTATCAGACCACTATTTCTTATAAGAAAATAACAGTAAGAAAGATGCTTTGGGTTGCACTGAAAAGAGATAGTGGTTGGCAGGGCAGTGGAGACCACTGGCTGGGAAATTTGTACCAAGCAAGGCACCCAAGGATTGAAGAAAGTTCTGATAGAGAAGAAATATTATACTTCATGGAAGTTCAACTTCAAGTTCGTTGTTATTGTTTTCCCTTGTCTAACTGCAATCATTTCATTGTGTGGCCACTGTATTTGCATTTGTTGTATCTCATTGGAGCTTGGTACCTAGAGAAAATATGACATAGGGCCAATAGATTTTTTTTTTTTCTTACTGGTTGCTAATAGTCTTTAGTTGAGAGATAAAACTTAGAAGACATTGATCTTTATTTTCATCATTAAGCCACAAAACCTTTCAGGCATACTGGAAGAAAATCATTCTCAATAGTAACTTCCAGAATAATGATGGCCCCCAATTTACAATGTGTTCCCCAAAAATGTCATTAGTGGCTTAGAACACTTTTTTTTTTCCCGAATAAGATACCTTTCCAAATTTAGACCTTAGGAAACACTTTCATACGCATTACTCATTCTAACTCTCTCACAATCATTCTAAGTCCCAAGTAAAATTTTTCCTATTTTACATATAGAATACCGGATTTCTATAAAAGTTTAGTAACACACCGAAAGTCAAACTACTGTTTATTATCAGTATTGTATTTTTTTTACAAGAATCTGCATTCCTGTATTCTTTGTACTATATGTGCATGTGAAAAAAGAATACCAACAAATCCAGTGAGAGTAGTTAGATAAAGTGGAGTTTGGAAAGTATGGTCAACTGAGTACTCTCAGGAACGTGTGATCTTCAAACTAAGTATGCAGTCAAAGAAGGGCTGGCTAGAATAAAGAACAATGAGAAAGACTCTGGCCATGGTAATTATCAGACCATAAGTAAAGAGACACTATAATGGAAGCTGAGACTGTGTGAAGGATAACAGATGGAAGACCAAGATGGAATTGCCTTTGCGATGAAATTGGCAAGATAGCAGGCTTATAAACAATATCCTAGAAATCAATGCTTGTGAACAATACCCTAAAATCTTTTTTCCTTATAAAATAATTTTCTTTTTTTACTTTTACCTTTTCCTTATTTAAATTTTTGTCTCTCCCTTTCTATCAACTTTCTTCTTCTTTCAAAGTATTAGTATAACTGTAAGCCAGGTTTTGCCATATTCTTCCTTTTTTTTTTCCTTTCAAAAATGACCTTTCCTAACAATGGGACAATTTGAAGATTGCTCTTTACTGTATTTCCTTATAGTTCTTCCCCACTGTCTCCAAGTGTGTATACTTCTCTACTATTGCTAGGAGCAAGCATATAAACTACATTACAAGATAGTCTTTTATTCTCTGGAACTACCCCAAAATCATGTGGACTTGTCCTCACCCTGCTCCATCATATTGACCAATTGACCTCAATTAAGCCAATAAACATAATAATGATGAATATATAAATTTATTTTACTGCAAAGTTAAAGTAACAAAATGTAAACAGAGTAAGAATTGATATAAGCATACTAAAATTTCAGTTTATTGTAATTCTCCTTCCAACTGGATGGAATACTTTGAGCTTGGTTTGTGCTCAGGATGAAACACAAGAGAAAAATAGAAAAATACCAAAGAATTATTTAAAGAATTGCATCAAAGAGTTCCTGAGGCACATATTTGTGAGGGGGAAAATTTGTGAGTTAACATTCTGCAGCCCTTTTTATTCCAGGCACCTGCTGATTTAAGGTTCAGAGCAGGAGACTGAGAACCTAGGTTTTTCTTGAGCAGAAGGATAGTGTAGTGGACCAGGGGGAAAAAAAAAGAAGAAGAAGAAGAATTTTTGTAGATCTCACAGAGCTGAGGAGGCAAAATGGGGACTTAAGGGCTCAAGATCCAGGTGAGAAAAAATAGGTAAAGAATTAAGCCTGACACATAGCCAGTTTCTCTCAACATATATGCCAGTTCTTAAGATATACACAACAGGAATTTAGGAAACTAAATGGAAAGCCTCAAAAACAAAACAAACAAATAAATAGAAAACACAGTACAGTTTCTACCAATCTTCTTACACTGAGGAGAAAAGATTTGGTATTTCAGACTTACAAAGGATAAGGGCCCTGGTAAGCACCCAGGCTTTCATTTGGAACTCACAGAAGGCTATGGCCTTGAGTGGGGCCAATGAGAGATATATGTAGACTTTAAAAGTTCTCAACCCAAACCTAGAAGAGATCAGTTACATTTGATTAAAATAATCACTTCTCCACTCTATTTTTCTAGAAGAAAGGTAAACATTTTCCTGAGGAAGATAGCATGATCTAAAGCTTCTATAATTTTTAATGCACAACGTAGGGCATTCAGTTTAAAAAATAGCATAACACACACACACACAAACACACACACACACACACACACACACACGGCATCCCAAAGACAGAAACAAAGAGCAAATCCCAAGAGATTAAAAATAGATAATAGATACAGACCCACATATAACTCAGAAACTGGGGTAAAAGACAATGACTAAAAGCTAACTATAAGGAATAATTTCAAGGAAATAGATGAAATGATAGAGAATCTCATCAGCTTATCAGAATCCGTAAAAAAATAATCAAGTGGAAATTCTAAAACTGAAAAGTAGGATAGCTAAAATTAAGAAATCAAGAGGTTTAATAGCATGCCAAATATAGCAGAAGAGAGTGTTAGTGAATTGGATGGGTCAATAACAAATACTCAAAGTAAACCCAAAGAGAAAAGCAAGACAAAATGTAGAAAAAGTAATATGAGTCACAGTAGACACAATACCAATTGTATATGGATAATTGGAGTTCCAAGAGAACAGAGAGATAATAGACCAGAAGAAGTATTTAAAGAAATAATGACTCAGATTTTTCCAAAACTGATGGAAGACATGAAATCATAATTCAATAAATGTATGAGCCACAAAAAGGATAATAAAAAGAAGTCTATGCTAAATACATCCTAGGCAAATTTCTGAAAACCAAGGACAGTGAGAAGAATCTTAAAAACAGCAAGAAAAAAAAAAAAAGACAATAAAGACAGTATCTTCATAGAGCATCCACAAGACCAACAGCTAATTTTTCAATAAAAAATAATGAAAACTAAAGGATCATGGATGGGTAAATTTGAATGCTGAAAGGAAATAACTCCAAACTAGAGTAGTATACTCCAAAAAATATTATTCAAAAATAAGGCAAATAAGAAGACTTTCAGATAAACTAAAGCCAAGATAATTTATCACTGGCAAATAAGCACTAAAAGAAAACCTAAAAAATGTTCTTCAGGTAGAAGAAAAATGGTTACAAATGGTAATATAAAAATGCAGGAGGGAATGGAGACAACAAAAAGGGTAAATATGCAGTGCATTTTTTAAAATTTTATTTTATTATGTTATGTTAATCGCCATACATTACATCATTAGTTTTTGATGTAGTGTTCCCTGATTCATTGTTTGCGTGTAACCATCCAGTGCTCCATTCAATACATGCCCTCTTTAATACCCATCACCAGGCTAACCCATCCCCCCACTCCTCTCCCCTCTAGAACCCTCAGTTTGCTTCTCAGAGTCCATAGTCTCTCAGTACATTTAAATGAATATTGACTGTACAAGACATTAATAATGCCTTAGAATGCTAAAATCATATTTGGAATTAAAATATATGATGGCAACAACACAAAATATAGGAGGGGAATAATAAAGCTAGAGTGTTTAAGGTCTGAGAATTATAGGTAAAATGGTAAAAGTAATCATTTAAATTAGACTGCAGTAACTCAAGGCTGCCTGTTTTAAAATCTAGAAAAAACACTGAAAGGATAGAAAAATATTGTAAACTAAAAAAATGATAGAGAAAAGATAAAATAATAAAATATTTACTTATTCTAAGGGAAGTAAGGAAGAAGATAAACTGGAACATAAAATAATAGGTTAAAACAGCTAGTAAGATGGTAGATATATACCCAAATATATTATTAATTACATTAAAAGTAAATGGAATATATACTCTGAATAAAAGACTAAGGTTGTTCAAAGGCACCTGGTTGGCTCAGTTGGAAGACTATGCGACTCTTAATCTCAGGGTCGTGAGTTCAAGCCCCACCTTGGGTGTAGAGATTACATAAGTAAATAAAAAAACTTAAAAAAAAAAAAAAGACTAAGGTTGTTCAGACATACTTTAAATATAAGGATATGGCATTGGATACAAAAAGATGGAAAGAGATATACTGTGAAACATGAACCAAAAGAAAGTCAGTATAGTTTTAGTGATATCAGACAAATTAGATTTTTTTTTTAAGATTTTATTTATTTATTTGACAGAGAAAGACACAGCGAGAGAGGGAACACAAATGGGGAGTGGGAGAGGGAGAAGCAGACTCCCTGCCGAGCAGGGAACCCGATGTGGGACTCGATCCAGGGACTCCAGGATCATGACCTGAGCCGAAGGCAGTCGCTTAACCAACTGAGCCACCCAGGTGCCCAGAGACAAATTAGATTTTAAGATAAGAGGCTCTATTAGAGATAAAGAGGAACATATCACAATGATAAAGAGATTTACTACTAAGAATATATAAAAATTATAAATTTGCATGCATTCAGTAACACAGAATCAAAATATATCAAGAGAAGATTGATGTGATTAAGAAGAGATATAGGCAAATCAACAAATTACATGAGAGATTTTAACAAACCTCTCTCAATAAATAGCTGATAGAACAAGCAAACCCAAAAGTAACAATACAGTAGGTAAGAAAAACACAGACAACATATATGTGACCTAAAATTCATCTTAGACAAAACAGGCTGCTGACAGGAACACTCCTTCCATTCCTTGCCTGGCTTTTCATCCTCATATTCTCACCTACAATCACAGGGATGCTTCTCTGTAAGACTTACCCCTTCCTTGAGAAAATACCAACATTTCTATACAAGACATTCTCACCTTTAGTCCTTTGTTAAGTTTCCAAGAAAGACCAGGTGTCAGGGCATCTGGGTGGCTCAGATGGTTAAGTGTCCGCCTTCGGCTCAGGTCATGATCCCAGGGTCCGGGATCGAGCCCCACATCGGGCTCCTGGCTCAGCGAGGAGCCTGCTTCTCCCTCTCCCTCTGCCTCTCTCCCTGCTCATGCTTTCTCTCCCTCTCTCTCTGTATCTCTGTGTCTCAAATGAATAAATAAAATCTTAAAAAAAAAAAAAATTAAAAAAAAGAAAGACCAGGTGTCATCCAGATGACTGATATTTTCAGGCTCTAGGTAAAGGATGGATCCTAGGCCCCAAGCGAAAGTGATATAGTAGAGCCCCTTATCACTTCCCTCAGTTTCAGTTACCCATGGACACAGGCAGTCTAGGAGCAGATGATCCTCCTTCTGACATATTGTCAGAAGGTCAATAGCAGGCTGAAGCTACATCACAACACCTTTGTCACTCGCCTCACTTAATTCATCTCATCACATAGGCATTATATCATCTCCCATCATCACAAGAAGCTATTTTGAGAGACCATATTCATGTGGTCTTTACATTTACATATCATAGGTATGTTTTATAGGAAAGAACAGTGTGTATAGGGCTCAATACTATCTGCAGTCTCAGGCATTAGGAGTTTTGGAGCATATTCCCTACGGACAGGGGTAAGTAACTCCAGGATAGATCCTCTCAGGTAAGTTCTCTCTTCACATTAGTGAGAACTGTGAAACTGCCCTTTTCAGGTCTAATGACATCTTTAATGATGCTTGTCCCTCAAAGACAAATATTCTGTCAGTTGAAAAAAGAGTAGTTATCCAAGAACGAGCCCCAGCTCTAACTTTTAGTCATCCTGTATTCTCATCATTGTGCTAAGAAACACCAGGCTCTTTCCTCCTCTGTCAGTCCAGCAGTCACAAAAAAATGACATGCTAGCTCTCAATGGTGGCTTCCTCTGCTACCCTGGGAATGGCACAGGCTTTAATTACTGAGGTCTTCCTCTAATAAAAGGAGAGTAAAAAGAGTTTCAGTTTCCTCTGGCCAAATAAGGATGCATTCTTCTCCCATGAGAAAGAGGAGCAAGGGTAATGGGCAATTTACTGGCTGAATGAACCTCTATCTGATACTCTGAGAGCTGTTCAAACATGTCCAGATGACACCCAAAAAAGATTTTTTCTTTTTTTTAAGATTTTATTTATTTATTTGAGAGAGAGAATGAGAGAGAGACAGCATGAGAGGGGGGAGGGTCAGAGGGAGAAGCAGACTCCCTGCCAAGCAGGGAGCCCGATGCGGGACTCAATCCAGGGACTCCAGGATCATGACCTGAGCCGAAGGCAGTCGCTTAACCAACTGAGCCACCCAGGCGCCCCAAGATTTTCTTATCAAGAAGAAATATTCGGCTAAATCCAACTAAAATAATGATTTTAACAATTAGTGCCTAGTATATTTAAAAAAACCTGATAAAATGAGGAAAAATGTTAAAAAAATGTCAGTACTTTAGCAAAAGAGGGGGAGGGTAAATTGATGGATTAGGTATAATCCATTGGTACCTTTCATATAGGTTGGTATCTATAATGATAATGATAATATCTAAAATTTATCTAAAATACCTAACCTATGTGAAGCATTGTTCTAAGCACTGAACAATTATTAATCCTTTGCAATCTACTGTAACACTTATTTTCCAGGTATGAAAACTGATAGCAGGAGAGGTTAAATAGTTTGCCCAGAGTCACAAAGCTAGTGGGTAGAAGGAGGGCTTTGAACCCAGAAACTCTGGTTTGGGAGGCTGTGCCCAGAATCATTTGACTATAATAAATTCAAAGATAAAGGATGAGGTTAGTAAAACCTTCATTAAACTATGCATTGTTGATACATCTTATTCTGGCTTCCTCTTTGCCCTCAACAAAATTATAAATAACTGACTTACAACAGTCACATGGGAAAACTAAACCTTTGTAATTCTAGCCTTAAACCTACCAAGGAATAAATTAGATTTTGGCATTTCGTCAAATTCAATTTACTCAATACAGTTCCCACCTTTTCTGTTAGGGTCACTTAATATTGGTGAAGTGTTCTGCCTTCTCTGAACATGCCTGCTCTGGTTTCTTTTGCCTCATGGACTTCAATTTATGACCAGACATAATAGTATTTTCCTATAGAAAGGTATACTATAATCATATTAGAATTGTTAATACCCAACCAAATATTTGTTAATGCCTGCAGACAGATGCCTTCAGAATGCTGGATATTAGTTTGTTAAATATGAGGTCATGAGACATTTTTCTATAGGCTCTTGTAGTTGGGAAATAATAGAATGTCTTCAGTAGCAAAATAAATCTTGTATCGGAATGTGGTTTACAATACAACTTAAGAAAAAAATTGTTCAAAATCACACCTTAAAGAATGATGAAATGCAGAACTTATTCAGTCCTGTCTGCAGAACTTTTTCTGGTATGTTAAACCTTTGAAGTAATAACAAGAACTATACTTTGGCATAAATTTATAGAACAAAAGGAGAGAGAGCTTTTACTACTGAGTAGGTATATTGCTAGATGGAGGATTTGTAGTAAATCCCAACATAATTGCGATTCGGGCTTGAAATATTTCACCATGGATGCGGTGCTTATGCCTGTGAAAGGCTTGAATGGCATTTCCAAAGATAAACACTGCTTATTCCATGCCCCAATCAAAATAAAAGGTCTGCAGTAACAGATCCAAAGTGGATGTTAGTATGTTTCATTTCTAACACTGATTGAGTGCCTAAGCTTTGGCTTGTAAAATAACTGACTGTTCTATTTCCATGGTGGGGCTTTTTTTTCACACTTTGCAATCAAAGGTAGACAAATAAAACCCCCTCAAGGCTTTCTTAGCATGTGGCTTCCATAAAGAAATTATTTATGGTTCGAGACCCATGCTTTTAATGCAAATGAGTATTTTCAGGAGTGGTCTGGAAAATCCTACGGAAGTATTTCAACTATTTTCAGACCAGGAAAATGGCATAAGAGATAAGGGCATTGTTTGGAAGTAGATTGTAAAAAATGTACTTGAGTGACTGAGAGGTTTAGATAATCAGGTTCTCTGAAGCATTTAGTTTTATTTGTGCGTTCACATTGAGAAGCAGTGTTAGTGTTTAATGTGAGTGCAGAGTAAGATGAAATGAGACTGATGGCTGATGAACTTACCTTCTTGAAGGCAGGGTCTGTCTCTGGTTTATCCCAAATTGTACCCCAAATGCCCAGTCATAATCTGTAAAATAAACGTATTTAATATTTTAAGGAATAAATGAACCTTATATTACAATTTGGGCTCTATCTTGTAGGCACCAAGTTACCCCACAGAGGTTCAAATAAAATACAATAAAATAAAATGCATTCCTAGAGGAGCATAACTATGGTGTTAAGAGGTCTGGAACACACGTTCTATAAGGTACAGTTGCAATAATTGGAGATATTTTGCCCAGAAAAACAAAGATTAGGAAGCTATAATCAGTCTCCAGATATATGAAGTTCTACTCCATGAAAAGGAGAATAAACATCTATGTAGTTCCAAAGGAAAGAATTAGAATGGATGACAGTTTAATGAAGAACAGTGGAGCTCCATTTAAGGGGAAAATATTTTTAAATCAATGTTGTATAACATTGGAACAAACTGCACACTGTGGGTGGGTGCTACATTACCTCAAGTATTCTAGCAAAGTTGAATGTGCATTCTTAACAGGCAAGAATCATGGTGTATCCCTTGCTCTATACATATCTATCACGTGGGTAAGATTCAATACTTTGTTACTGAAAGAACATAGCGCAGACTCAATTGAAATCTCTCAGGGATATCATAGTCCTGCTCATTTCCCCCCCACTGTTTAACCTATAGATGCATTTTGTTTGTAGAAGCCCCTATAATTTGAAGTCAATAAGAAGTACATTGAACTCAAGAACTGAAGCAAAGTAATACGTATTTGTGTCCCCAGACAGCCAAGATGGATGAAAATTGTGTGTAAAGGAAACTATTGTTTTAGAAAAATTAGTTTTATTATTACAGAATATTGTACTTTTTACTTCCTAAGTATCCCTCATTTGTCACATGCAAGTTAGCTTATTTTAAAGTGTTTCATATATTTTCATGAATGATTTAACTTTGCAAATAGCTTTCGTAAATATTTGATATGCTGTTATTAAATTTTCTTTTGCTGACCTAACCTTTTGACAGTTATTTTACTTTCACCTGATCTTGTTGGATTTAAGTCATTTCCACATTTGGATAGTCATTCCAAAGAAAGATTTGATAAAAAAAAATGTATGTTTATACCTTCTTATTAAAGGTTATCTATCCTAGAAACTTACATTTTTCTAGATAAAGTAAGTCCAAATGGCAGGCTACTATTCTGTCACAATAATAGGATCAACTTAAACAGATCAAGGGGATAGAGTGTCAGAAACACAAAGAGATATTTTGTACAATATACCCTAACCTTGCCATGGAGATATGATCTTTTTTTCTTTCTCTGTAAGAGGCCAAATAACACAAGGCAAGGTTTTGATTGATAGTGAGAAAAAGACTGTTGAGTTTTCACAAGGTTTCATTTTAAATTATGTTCAAAAACAGTGTAATTGATTTAATATTATTTATTTTAGTAAAAATAACAGACTAGACACACATCTAACTCCCTTCTTTTCTAAATTCCCACTGAAATTACAAAAAAAAATTATATACATATCAGAAAGAACTTGAGAAAATCATAGTAGTCTTGGTGAGAACGGGGAGACAGGGGCAAACTGGAAATTATGAGGAAATCTTAGAAGATAAAATATTAGACAGACTGAGAATGAAGTAGAAAGGAATCAAATAGCAAATACAAGGATAGGAGCCATCTTTTCCAAGTTCAGAGCCATCATGTGCCAGTTTCAGAAGTGAGTCTTCTGGCAATCATCAAGGTAATTAGGAAAGAACTTCTAGAACAGGGACAGGGAAACTCCATTCTTTCATCCCACTGGCTTTCATTCAGCATATGGATGAAACCCAACTATTGTATTCTAAGAAGAGAATTTTTTGCATCCAGTGAACTTCTGGTGTGGATGTGAGGAGTTCAAGAAAGATGAGGAGTAGTTTTTGAAAATGCTCGGTGTTAACAGAAGACATAGAGAACACAAGAAAAAAAAGAAAAAGGTCACTTGTACTTAAGCGGGTAATGCACTAGAGTTCTCCCATTGCCAAACTAAAATGGACTCTTATTTTGACGATTAAGGGTCTCAGCATGTGTAACATGTATCCTAAAAAGGAAGTGGCCAGTCAGTGTATAGTCAATATATCCACTTATATAGACCCCACAATTATCTCAAGAAAGGTAGTCCTTTCAACACAGAAGTCTGATAGAGAAATAGATGACTTAAACACCTTCTGAGAAAACCTATGATTGCTACCCAGGTAAATAAACCTAGACTTTTAGTAATATGCATATACAAATAGGAAAGCAACATGTGTGAAGGCAAAATAGAGATATTTTCAAATAGGCAAAGACGTGGAGTTTAGCTCAATTACTCAATGAGGTATTCCAGTAAAATTGTGAAAAGTTACCACAGAGAAGATGGTATGAGATAAATTGGAAAGTGACAACTGAGTGAACTGGCAGAAGCAAAGAATATTCAAAAGTTATTAAATGGAATCCTAGTAGACTCTGGCATTTTGGAATTTCTTCTAGGAGTAAGGGTTTAATGACAGCAAAACACAATTTCCTTTTGTAATTAAGAATATTTATCTATTCCTAAAATTGCAAGGGTTGATTTTGTTGAGTTGAAATTACTACACTCAACATACAGGCAAAGAAGACAATTATAGATAATAAAATAATAAGCGTGTTATCAACATTGACAATATAAAATGATAACATGACAAGAATTAAGATGTAGGAAAGTGAGAAGAAGAAATAAGGATTAATTTATAATCTATTCATCTTTCATGCTCGGCACTGAATAGGTATAATTTAAATATGACCAGCAAAAGTACTATTTTAAGTTATGAGTAGCCACTACAAAAACCGAAAATCAAAACCACTAAAAGTAATTAATTCCAGAGAGAAGGTAGATAGTACTAGATAGCAAAACTTGGATATTTTTTGAGGTATTTCTATATAAATGAAAATTTTGTCATGTGCAGATATTACATTAATAAAATGGAGCCAGTTTTAATTCTTTTTAAAAAGTAAGCTATAGGATATTGAGGAATTTCAGATGAAGATCATTTTTATAGAAATGTTTTAAATGTGCTCTCCATTTCTACTTTCTAATATAATAATTACATATTCTTAATGTATATTTTCTGAGGTTATAAAGATAATCACATTCGTATTATAATTTACCCTATACAAAGTTATGATATACATAGTAACTATGTGATATATCCATTATTAATAATCTAATGTTTTAGATGAAAAAACAGACTCAAAAAACTTAAATGACTTGTTAGTGAGTAGTATAACCAAGATTCACTCTATAAATCTGGGACATGGTAGTAGCTAAATATCTCTCACTCTATGCTACTTTCCAATAAAAGGAGTGAGCTGTACTTAATAGCTGCTTTTCAGTCCCATGATTCACACAGAATCATCCCTAGTTTCCCTTAGATACTATTGGATTTGAGAATGATAATAGCAGAAACATCTATGCTTTGTTGATAGCTTAGAATGATATTGTGGCACTGTGTTAATTAAATTTGATTATTTAATTCTTCCCAATCACTATGAGATAGGTACTGATAGTAGTCCCATTTACTGACAAGGAAAATGGAGGCTTAAAGTGGTTGAATAACTTATTCGGGGTCTTTCACGGGGTCAGTGGCCAAACTTATATTCAAACTACAAATTCTTTCAGACTCCAGAATCTGTGCACTTAAGCACTGGACTGTATTGCTTCCCATAAAAAGTTCACTGATCATTTATTATGTGCCAGGCATGGCACTAACAACTCTACATATATTATTTCATTTAATCTTCACAACAACTCTAAGACGTAGGTATTACCATCATCCTTGTTCTACAAAGAAAGAATAAATAATTTTCACAATGTCACAGAGTTTAGTGGCAGAGTTTATTTTAAACCCAGGTCTTTGATTCCTGAGCCTAAAATCTTAATCTGTATGCTAAATGTCTTCTAAGCAATTAGCCGGAAGCCATAGAGTTTGTAAGAAGCAGAAGAGAGAGAAATAGTTTTTAACTCTATTAATATAGGCAAGATGGTAGGATGAAAAGAAAAGACATAGAGCTTAACATCAGGTAGCTTTATGTTCTGATTTTCATCTTTTCACATACTAGCATTTTTTCACATTTACTTCTTTTCTCTGAGTTTAGTTCTCTTCTGAAATGGGCATAATAATAATTATATGGCAGAACTGTCATGAGGATTAGAGACTATTTATGTGATGTATGTGACATTTGGTAGATGGCCAGTAAATGGCAGCAATTTCTATTATATTTTCATTTATCCAACCTTTGGATAAACATCTCTACTAGAATTAATTTAGTGATTTACCTAATGGAAAAAAAAAGTTTGCTTTACCCATAGAATATTTATCACTTACATTATATGATATAAATATAAAGCATAATTAATTGGTCAGTAGTTTATAGCGTGCAGTATAAAAAAGCACATCAAGAAGTCAAAGATGTTTACAATTAATAATATTTTCTATATATGTGGAAATTTATAGCTATGGTTTTTGGGTTGTTTTTCACAATAAGGGCTTCAGCTAGCCTGTATGGCATCTTTGAGTGAACTAGAAAAAAGTGCCTTGTCCGGGCAAGTGCAGCCCTGAGGATAATATGTTCAGTAAGCAGAACACTCTGTTACAAACAGTGTCCTCTTTCCTGATGGAGGGAACCCAACCCCAGGACTCACAGTTTGGTTGTTGGGAAGAACAGAATGGACTTTAAACCTGCTTGTTCTCTTGTATGGATGCCTTTGTGTAACACTCAAACTACCCAACGGATTGTGGTTGCCCTGCTCAAGTAACACTGAGACACTTTCTCATCTCATCCCCCCTGCACCCCACGGTAGGAGAGCTGGCTCTGCAGGGAGAAGGGGTACAGGGACATTTACTGAAGGAGGGACTTAAATGGACAAAGTTCCCAGCCCCATTGAGAGTGACCTGTTGGGCATAGAGTCCCCATTCAAAATTACTGGGGTGAGCCAGGGTACAGGTGGGAGTGGGAAAAGGCCCTGATACAGGGTTACCTGAGGCCATAGCTGCCCTGTTCACTTGTAAGGGCCCAGTTTTGAGGTTGTTTGCTCTAATTTATTTTAAGCTATGTAAGGCTGAGGGGTGTGGGGCCATGGTCCCTTCAGCCTCCATGGGGAGGGAAGAAGGGGAAGCTCTTTTTTTGTGTTGACTTTTTTTTTTCTACGCTGTTTTCCCTTTTCCTTCTGCTCCATTTGGGGCCC
Source organism: Leptonychotes weddellii (assembly GCF_054177405.1). Taxonomy (NCBI): domain Eukaryota; kingdom Metazoa; phylum Chordata; class Mammalia; order Carnivora; family Phocidae; genus Leptonychotes; species Leptonychotes weddellii. Next base: position 54,058,169 of record NC_138372.1, read on the forward strand.
CTGGGGGTTTCAGTCATCTCCCCATTTGGCTCCCTGGATTGTCTTTCTTTGTCTGTTGATTGTAACTTGTAAATAAAGAAAATATTATTTTAAAAAATGAGAAATAAAAATATCTTCTTTGGCTGTTTACAAACTGAACTCAGAGAAGTTAAGTACTTAAATCGGGTCCAATGACTAGTAAGTAAGAAAGTTGAAGGCCAGTAACGACCCTCCGAATTCAAATTCAGTGAGCTTTCCAGGAAGTCAGCTCCCCCACTTCCTCAGATTGGAACAAGCCTGTTACATCAAATAAAAGATTTACTAGCCCACACAGTTGTGAGACAAAAATAAACATATAAACCGTTAAATCCCTCCTCATTAAAGGAGACTTCTCACTTCACATTTTGGTTTTGTTGAGCAGCTAGGTTGGGTAATAATTTTGTGGCCTGCAATAATATTTTCACATTAACTGTCAAGTATAAAACTAATCAAAATAGAATATATCCAAAAGCCTATAGTTCTCTAAAGATTTTAGCTTTCCAAGTTCTTTTAAAATTGCTCAAATAAATGTATATTTTTGTAGATACCCTGGTTAATTTTATATTTTCTAATTGCTTATTATTATTTTATTATTTAATTATTAAATAGATCTAAGACATCTACATCTAACTAGAGTCCTCATCTTAAAAATGTTCTGCCCAGGAGAAAAAGAGATTACATGTATGAGACAAAGGTAAAATAGCCACCATTTGCCATAATAAACAACTCAGCAGCTCTTTAACACATGGCCCATATTAAGCAGTTGAGAAGTCTGGCACATTCACAGAGGCATTTGGCACAGTTTTGAAAATGCAGGTTTCTGAATTCTTTGATGAAAAATAAGAAAAGAAAAGAAAAAAGAAATGTAGCTTATTCCTACCCACACAAAATGATAATTATTGCCAGATTAATGAATAAATTATAAAGCAAGTAGGTATCACAGAGTTCATTTAATTAAGAATTTAATTATATACTCATATTTTTCTTAAAAAAGAAAACTTAACGTGTGTCAATCTCTGTGCATCAAGCACTACGCTGAGTACTGTGGATCAGTTCCTGCCCCCAAGGAGCTCACTCTCTAATGTAAAGTAAAACACATACAAAGAATTTACAATACAATCAGAGTGTGCCTATGATATTATGTATGCAGAGAGTCATAAGCAATTATGCTTTGGATGGGGCTGTGTAGGGACCATGGAAGGAAATGACATTTGAATTGTGACTGAAAAGATTAGACATTTGGTGGAAAAAGAAAGAATGTCTAGCCATGGGACTTTGGACAAGTCCCCGAACCTGTTCCGGTTAATGGTACTACACAGGAGTCCAAGAATATATGGTTTTCGGCCATGCTGTTGTAGTTCTTAATTTTGTTCTAAATCTAGCTACAGAGTTTGAAAGCAACATTTCTTTGCTGTATTGTGAAAGCACTTGTTAAGCATTCCAAATAGTTTGTTGTAACAAACTTCCTCCTCATTATCTATGACCAAAGGAGGCAAACCACTGGGGACATCAAACCATCAAAGCTTGGCATATGTAAAGTTCATGCCCAGTCTCCCCAGCCTGCTTTTTGTAAGCTTGTTTTCCTACTTGTTGGCATCTGCTCCCTTCTCCTGCCAGACCCTAATGTTGCCTTTCTTCTTTATCTGTGCCATTATTAAAATCCTCTTTCCTGAAAGATCTTCTTGTTTCTAAATTAGTTTCTTCATGTTGGACATTTCTCATGAGAACAAAACCGACTGTTTCTTTCCGAGCATAGTTGCAAAACCAGGCATCTTTTGTGACCTATGATTTGGTTTTATAGTAACGTAAATCAATGTATATATTAATGTTATTTATTAGTGTCATGTTGAGAGCTAATATGAGTATTTAATTCACCAAAGAGCAGATGGTTGGCAGAGAATTTTATTTTATTCTTGATCTCCAGACTTTTTCCAACACTTATTACAGTTTTTGTAAAGGTCGGGATAGAATCCCTTTGAACCATTGTTAGAGCCCATTCCCGGAGATGGTTCCTGTGAGGAAACATGAGGTTTTGTTTGCCTTTTAAAGAATTCACTAGTTCTTTATACTATTGTGATTCACTGTCTGAGTGTAAAGCTATTTCAAGACATTCTTTGTGGACTGCTGTTTCAGATCCCCTTTATCAATCTACAGTGGCCCATGGGGTTCCTTGCTCAATACTCTTGCATCTTTCTGTATTCTGTGTGACAAATCCTAGCTATTATTTTTGAAGTGAACAATATTATTAGATATCTATGTAGCAATATTATGACCTTGGGGCCAATTTGGGGACACCCATTTCGTGTGTTAATAAATGAATTAGAGACATGTTGCAATTGTTTGGAAAATCCAGGTCAAAATCTTCCCCAAGAACCTAATCAGATATGTCTAGATAAATAAGACTCAGAAGGTTTTCCTTAAATCATCAATAGGTTTAAACCATCAAATTTTCTCTTTTATGAAGAAAACTCCCTCTATGTCAGGGCTATAGAAGCTAATTAATAAAAAAACAAAACAAACAAAAAAAAAACTTTCATAATTTCAGTGATAGAAAAAGCCTAAGAGAGCTTTAGTTCAACCTCTCATTTTATAGATAAACCCAGGCTCAGAGAGGTTAAGAGATGCTTTCCTATGCCAGAAGGGGTGAGGAGCTCTACTTTTCCTTCTAATGGGAAATCCTTCCCTTTCACTACACCATGAGGGTTTAAGGATAATAATTCCATTTTTATGTTAATGCACTAGATGTTTGAAACAGGCAATGCACCTAATTGGGAGGGCGGGGCATGGGGTAGACTTTGGGCTCAATCAGGTCAGACTGAGAACTCAGCTGTGGTTCTTAAACACTCTGGAGTTGGGCAAGCTTCATTTACTTCCTTCACTTTTAAATTGGGGGAAATCCCTGGGGTTGTATGTAGTGTTAACTGAGATATTATGTATAGTGCTCCTAGCTTAGAATTCAGGGTAGGGGAGGCACTTCAAAAACATGATAATGTTGGTATGTGTCATAATAGTGGTACTTGATGTTACTGAAAGGAGTTTGTTAGAGTAGCTGCTCAGGAGACCACAGGGAAAGAATTAAATCACAATGCTTTGCAATGGACCATTATGGCAGTTTTTACTTTTCCTTTGCGGCATCTTTCACAACTTTATTTAAACAATCATTTGGTTCCTCAGTGCCTTCTACAGGAACAAAAGGACAAGGATTTCTCGGTCTTGTTTACCATTCTACTCCTCAAATAGCTAGCACAGTGCCTGGCAAACAGACCATACCTACGGGTATTATTATCCTGTTTTTCAAACTCTGAAATGGCAGAGGAAGAGTGGATGGGAAGAAGTCCACACTCTGGATCACAACTGCAAAGCCACTCCCAAGCAGGTGGGGGAGGGGAATTTGAAAGAGTTTTTGTGAGACCTTCCCACGGCCCTGAAAAAGCAAGAATTGGTATTTCACACGTACCTGTATACATTAGGGCTGCAAGACCTGCTTTGTGATACAGCTACTCTGCTTGTTGCCTCTGCAAAATGTATATTCTGTTTGTACACATTTGCTAGGAGACTCCCATTCCTGAAGAATCATTCACTTTAGGAAGAATGGGAGTCCACGTTTTCCCTAAATATGGATGCAAATATATTTGTTTAAATGTTTTTATGCAATTTTCATTCAAGGAATCTATTATTTTAAAGTTTAGCCTAAGGCTTTAGGCTATAGATGGTGCCATTTCTCTATTCATCCCTGTTTAGTACATTTGGTCTGATCACCACTGTGCTTCAAATACGTCCATACACAGGACCCTAAAAAGAACGTTCCCTGTGTATGCTGTAATTTCCTTTGCTTAAGCTATTTCTTCAACTTTTTGTAAGCTCCTTAATCGTTTAGAACATCACTATAATTTCTTTTAAACCTCCCACTTCAGCAGTTAGTTCTGGGCTGTGCCAAAATGAAGACACTTAATAAATGCTTCTTGAATAAATGAATATAAGCACACAAAATACATTCTTCTCTGAATGGAATTAAAAGTGTGTAGTTTTGACTCCATAGGAGGAGTTTCAGTTGGACACATCTAAAACAGAACTGAAAATTCAACTGACAAATATGCAAATTCAAATGAATATAGACTAGCTATATGTTGGGCCATCTTACTAGAACTCCAGCACAGAACCTCATGATATAAAATGTGTTCATTTCTCCATTAACATGTATCTAAAGAATTTTTTTGACAGTGGGAAAATACTTAGTATTCTGTCATTGAACTCATGTGTTAGAAAATCCCCTCCCAAATTTATGTATTCATTGAAAACCAGCACCCCATGATGTCAAAACTTTATTTATGCTCAGAATGTATCCACTTGTGTTAAAAGTATCACTAGTCATCTCTGTCAGAATGGGTTCAGAAATTATCTATCACTTGACCTATTTGATATTAACCTACAATAAATCTTGCATCCTATCTCATAGCCGGCACTGCCTTTCCACACCCCACTGAAAATGTTCAGGGTACAGAATAGGCACTTTCAAAAACAGATACTGGACAAAGGAATGGAGTTAATTATGACTGAAGTCACAATCATATTTGTGATTTATTTTATTTTTTAGTATTTATTTAGTATTTTTTAGTATTTATCTTGTATTTTATTTTTAGTATTATTTTTTTTCTTTTTTTTTTATTCTTATGTTAATCCCCATACTTTACATCATTAGTTCTAGATGAAGTGTTCCATGATTCATTGTTCGTGCACAACACCCAGTGCTCCATGCAGAACGTGCCCTCCTCAATACCC